>NC_047516.1:410245-592431 GCF_902827115.2 Pseudochaenichthys georgianus
GATAGCAAAACAACAGTTTTAAGACTGAATACTGTAGTATTTACCCGATTAAAATGTACTGTAGTAAGTAGAGCTGCAGCAATGAAAAGAGTGAAATGATGCAGTATTTTGGATCAGTGTTAACAAGATACACCTGTACAACACATTTGACAGCTATGTTGCCATGTGTAATGAGTAATAAATCAGCTGCTGTTAAAGCTGACATTTACTGTAAATACATGACGATAGCGTTAGCTAACAAAAGTTACAGTACCTCAGCGCTAACAACACATAGTTAAAGACAAACTAACAACTAACAACTATTGCAAAAACAGTGTAACAATATCACAAGTGTTAATTCAGTCGTAGAAAAAAAAGCCCCACTTACGTTTGATAAGTTTAACGTGATGTTAGAACTAGAATTGTGTCGCTAATGTCGTCTCTCTATCTGTAAGATGCTGCTGCTGCTGCTGCTGCTGTTGCTCCGTCTCTCTCACCGGAAACGGGTCTCCTTACTTCTACCAAAAGGGTGCAACAGCGCCCCCAATTTCTCGCTTGTGGCCAGAAATATATTGCAGTCACAGTGTAAGAACTACCATAGAGAATGAATGGTAAAAGTTAAGGGAGTTAAGCCTTACTATACCCGGTCCCCGCGCGAAAGGTCCCCGGTTCGAGACCGGGCGGAAACTCATTATGTCTTGTTTGCTTCCACATATATATCAAATAAATGAAATAGATAGAAAGGCGTCATTGATTGAAAAATGCCAAAATGTCGAGAAAAGCGAAATTATCTTGTAATAATTGACAACATTTTTATTTTGTGTTCATGTCAATTATGAGTAGGGTTGGGTACCGAGAACATTTCGATTCCAACGGCATCATTTAGAAATGTGAATTTCGGTTCCGCTTTTCGATGCCTGAGGAAATGTTTCTCGCCGCTCTCCGTAGCCTACTGCATGACTGCAGCGGGGCGGGAAATGTAGCGTTGTACCTACACTTCCTACAGTGTAACCTGAGACCAGGGCCGGCCCGTCGCACTGGCGTTATAGAGAGGCGAAGTCACGCCCATCTACTTCCGGCCCATGGGACCCCGGAAGCGAAAAATTAACATTGAATTCAATGGAGAGAGAACACGTATCTTTTGATCCCGTTTGAATTGTGCCACGAACTACACATATGATGTTTGTCAATCTTAAACAATAAGTTCCATGTCAAAAAAGTCACATTTTGTCGTAAAACTGTTGAAATATAAGACTATGAAAAATACGCGACTACAAAGACTACAAATCCCAAATCCCATTCTGACTCGCGTAAGTGATGTCACAGGCGATAATTCTCCAAGTGGTTGCGACTCGTAATTAAAGCGAAGAAGAAGAAGAAGATCTCATAACCGATTTATTCCCTCCAATAAATAAGAGATTGCTAAACATAAATTCACTTTTACAAGATGCCTGTGTGCTTTGTACCAGGTTGTAATCACATAAGTGATCAAACCACTTGCTCGTTCTATCGCTTCCCGTCTGATGAAAGGACCAGGAGTCGCCGGATCAGACATATCAGGTAATACACATGTTGTGCATGGAACACAGTCAAGCTAGCTACATAGCTAGTAGCGACGAGTAGCGAGCACGTTAGTTAGCATTACATTACTTAGCCTTGTCATTTTTAGTAGCCTTACCATGAAGTTATTATTTTATTACATGAAGTAAGAGTAAGAGTAGATGGTAAGTATTTCGTGAAACATTTGAAGAGTAGCCTATACTGCGCCATCCACCGGGTGCTATGGAAGCAGTCAGGGAGAGTCGAAGGCAGGCAGGCAGCTTTGCATGACAGATTCTTCTGGACGTGTTTCATCGTGATGGCAGTAAGGGTGAGTCAATCTGTTTGTTGGAAAGACAGTAGTTGAGTGATTACTGAGAGAACATTATTAAAAGAGGTAATTATTCAAAGTGTTGTTACTTTAAAGTGTTGTTACTGACCTTTTTCTCTTTTATTTCCTTTCCCTCACCTGTAACTGCTGAGACCCTGAGGAACATGCACACTGACCTGCTCTTGCAACCTGACTTCCACTGTACGTAATAGTATTTGGTTATGGTATATTATTTATATACATCAAAGGCACAATGCACCCCCCAGAGACACACATGCATTGAGTGTGATATTGTGCATAGGTCAAGTGAAATCATCTTTACACACTAGAAAACTGTAGGAGCGGCAACTTGTTTTGAAATTGAATTTTTAATATCCGATAATGAAGTTGATCTGTTTTCTTTATTCTTCTCTCTTCCCAGCTCCATCCATCACCGTGCTCTGTTCCTGCAGGTCCTGCTTGCTAATCAATGCTCATATGTTTTCACACAATTACAAACAAAGTCAATGTATTGTATGACATGAAGTTGTGCTTCATTCGGAGTCAATAATACATCCATTCTGCCTTCAACTGCACAATGACTGTGGACTGCACCGACATCCATGTAGCTGCCCCCCAGTAAGATGAACCAAGCAAAGAGGGTCACCATCATGCCCAAGGACATCCAGCTGCATCCGCGGAGAGAGGGCTTAGACTGACCTGAGACCAGCACACCCAAACACAACGGCTCTTTTAAGAGCCACCTACAGTTTCAAAGAGTTGCAATCCTACGTTATTATAATTATTAAACTGGTTCATGTGTCACTTAGTTTACTGAACCGTGATGAATGAAAGAAATTAGTGAGGTAGTGGTTTACTGAAGTTACAAAGACATTAATATATGAGTAACAGGTCAGTGTAAACACAAGCTTCTGTCAATTATGGATCATTCAAACTATATACAAATAATATGTAATAACGTTCGAAAATAAGTATTCGGTATATTCCTTGATAGCTTTTGGAGAAGGTTGTTTTTAAGTTTACTAAAATCTATTGTTTCAACTGTTTCACTTTATAAAAAGGAACAGGTGAGTAGAGCATCATTGAGTTTCTTATTCTGTCAGTAAATTATCCAAATGAAATGTTTTTCATTATTTTAGTCAACCCTAAACAAATTGATTGTACCTTTTTAATAATGACCTTACATGGTTAAGTTAAATTAACTTCAGAAAATCAAATCTGTTGAGAAAAAACTAATAAATGTTTAAAGATAGGAACTTGCCATCCCACTGAAAAACAGTCCGTAGAGATTTAAAGGCGTAGTTGTAGTTCAGTCCAACGTTTCATTTGGATTCATTTCTCCAACAGTCAACTATTTTCATAAAGAATATATATATTTTTCAAAGTCAACTTTATTGTCAATCTTACTCAGTTTGTGTTTATAGACAGAGATCAAAAATACTTTTAAATCAAATAAAATTATACAATTTACAGATATGTATACAAATATATATATATATATATATATATATATCCTATATAATGATGGTGGACACTTCACCTCCAGCAGGGCAGATGGCTGCACAAGTCCATCGGGGGATGCTCCCAAAACACCGACTCACTCACAAAGAGACCAGACTCGAACACTGTCTCCTGATAGGCCTGCACAAAAGCCTTCACCCCTTAGCCTCGTTTACAACCCCCCAGTTGACAGCCATGACTCCGTCCAAGTTGTACCCCCCGAGCACCCTCTTCATGAGGGACGCGCATGGAGTGGATGAAAGTCCCGACCGCAGCACAGCACCAAACTTGCTGGCTGTCAACCTGCCCCGCCTGTGTAACTGCCACTTTGTCCGCTGTCCTCCGGTGGCTGTCTGGATGGCAGCTTGCTGGTCTCTGCTCAGTCGCATTGAGGCAAGAATTGCCTCAAGCCCCCCATGCCCCTTCACCAGCTCCGGCACGGTGACAATGGCCTGATGTTGAGGCCGCGGCTCTGGCTCAGGTGACAAAAGCCATGCCATGCCACACTGTGCGCCCCTCAGTGCAGACCTGAACCAGTCTACATCCTGAGTGGCGATGTCTCTGGCCAGTGGGTTGTATGTCTCCTCTCACTGTTGGTAGAGTTGAGACACCGGCTGGACTACTTTGGAAGTGCCAGGCTTCCTCCACTGGCACTCAACATCTGTGGAGCTGATCTGCCACATGGCACATATTGCCAATGCTGCAGCGTGGCTGCATTTGTACATCCCCCGTGCACAATCACAGACAGCGCTCTGCATCGCGCCATCGTCTCCCATGCAGATCTGTACAAATAAAGAAAGTACCATGTTTGTTAGCATGCTATAATAGATTGAATGAGCAATAATACAAGGATGGTCCGGATCTGGGGGTGGGAGGGGTTATTTTTCCATAGTTTTGTCTGATTGTTATTGTTTGTTTTTTCTGTATTTTTTGTAATGTGTGTTGTACTGGTTGTGATTGTACATTGTATTTTTCTAAATGTGTATGAATACATTTTTGAAAAACATTTGATCAACAATAAAAAAGGATTTGGTCAGGATCTAGACTCAGTGTGTAGTTTATTAATTAATCAATGCTCTCTACATTAGGAAAACACATACCGGTGTACCCGAGGGAGTCACGCACAGCTGTGCCTGGATAACCAAACAAATTGACAAGATAACCAAAACCCTTGAATCTACACACTGCAAATAAACTCAAATGACACAACGAGATGTAAAAGGAGATCACACATACAGTATAGTCGATAAAACTGGCCGCTTCAATCTGAAGAGCAACTAAAACAAAACACGGGAGTTTACCTTGTTCTTGTGAACACTAATGTTATCCACAGCACACACAGAGACCACGAAGTTCTTAAGGAGAACACTAGTTACTGAAACAAAACACGTTAGTGTACCTTGTTAGCTAATGTTAGCTAGCTGACATTAACGTTACACATTGCACTCATGTTACTCACCAACATCTTGTAAAGCCGGTCCCGCTGCTCTTACAGAACCGACTAACTCCCCTTTCGTGTATGTACAGCTCTCAACGTGTCCAGACTTGTAGTCACCTCGTTTTATACTTTTATTCTCATTCTGAAAGAACTGTGAAATTTGCTCACGTGACGGCCATCTTTGTGATGGTGACGCGTATTGTGCGAGACGAGAGACCTGTAGTTCACTCAGCGGTTTCACACAAACAAATGTGTAACTTCACAGTTTTACGACACATTTTAATTTTTTTGACTTGCAAAATATTCTTTTAAATTGACAAACATCATATGTGTCATTCGTGGCACAATTCAAACGCGATCAAAAGATAACCTTTCTCTCTCCATTGACTTCAATGTATAATTTTACGCTTCCGGGGTCCCATGGAGGCTCCCGGAAAGGGAGGGACTTCGCCTCTCTATTGACAAGATACACTTTAAAACACAATTGACAACTCTTTGACGTAAGTAAAAAGTAATACATTAGCTGCTGTTTAAGCTGACATTGATATTGTAAAGACGTTAGCTAACAGTAAGCATTACCTTAGCTAACAATACACAGAGTGTAAGACGTCAAAACTAACAAAAGAAGTGTACTAATATGAGATTTGTTTAGTCACAGAAAAAATAAGCCCCACTTACGTTTGATACATTTTACGGGATGTAGGTTGCGTGATATTACTCTAATGTTGTCGGCAATGTAATCTCTTATCTTGTTGCTGTTGGTGCTGCTCCTCCGTCGCTGCTGTCCCTGGAAACGGGGTCGACACAGCGCCTGCTTTTGGCAAAAAATACATTACATTCGTAGTTAATTTAGCATTTTATTTATGTTTATATGTCAGCCCAACAGTTAAACTTGAAGCATTCATTTTCTAGGTTATTGTGTTGCTTTTACTCGAGTGATATCTAAACAAGAAGAAGAACTACCTGTATCTATGGCAACGATTACAATCTATGAGCAGTAGTGTGTGGTTGCCTTTTAGCTTGTTAGCTTCTTCGCAGTGGCTGTTACTTACAAATCAACCCTAATGTATCTGTCATTTCTGTCGCTTTTAGTTTCAAACGCTGTACACAGTTAGGCTACTGTATATGTAGCCTACCTGTTGGCTAACTGTAGCTAGCGCCAAGTGCTAGTTTAGCTAACACTAAACCAAAAGCGTTTTCCGGATGTTTACTACTAGCGATATTGAATACTATCTTGATGGCAGATGGCTGGAACACAGATACAGGAGAAGCTGTGCATAGGTCCCGGGATGCTGTTAAGAACTTGGAAATAAGGCGAGTAGCTCAAAAGCACTGCTTGTTTTGAGTGCCATTGTATCTTTCAAAGAAGTGGTGATAAACTCGTCCCGACGGGGAATCGACCCCGGCTATTGTGATTGACAGGCGGCAAAAGCCCTTTCATCAGTTTCCGTAGTGTGGTTATCACGTTCGCCTAACACGCGAAAGGTCCCGGTTCGAGACCGGGCGGAAACAAATCTTTGTCTTGCTTGTCTCCAAATACACAACATAAAGTAGATAAAAAAGGCAGCATAGATTGAAAAATAGCAGTATAGAGAAAAGAGATATTATTCATTCACTTCTGCGGGGTAGCGCACCCTGGAAACTATACATTGTGGACTTTGGAAAGAGCAGAGAAATGTACCTTGTAATTCAAATGTCATTGATTCCGCAATGGGGATTATTTGAGGTTTTTTTTGTATTATATGGTCCTAGATTAAAAGTAAGAAATAGAACATATTGCCTCCCTCTGAACATGTGTAACCAACTGTCAGGATTTGTATACAGTCCATGAAGGCAGCAGACAAAGGGACATTCATTGACCAACTGCATTCCCTAACTCGTCTAATTAGTGTGTGAGTTCATTTTCACATTAAAAACATGTTGAGTACAAATGATTTTTGAGTTTTGTATTGGACACAACAAAAAAATAGCAATCACGTATGCATTCTATTTCTATGATTATTATCCCCTGTCTAAAAAATAAAACACAGAAAAGTTATGTTATTAATGACTTTTTGTGTATCCCTTTTCCCACAAATGCTCATCAATCACTTTGGGTCACATCATTTAGGAAAGAGCGCCCCCGAAATACAGCTTGTGGCCAGAAATATATGACATCCGTAGTGATAAGAACTACCATAGAGAATGAATGGTAAAAGTTAAGGGAGTTAAGCCTTACTATTGCCGTGCGAGATCCGTAGGTTTCAGTTTGACTCCGGCTCAGGGCTTTGACAATCTGCTTTCCTTTGAATTGAAAGATTTCATGAGACTCGATTTTAGAGCCCAAGTTATAATGGCTTGTATTTACACAGCATGTCAGTTGAACATGTGAATGTTAGAATTGTGCTAAAATAACTATTGGTTGTTTTGTTATCAATCAGTGTCATCCCCATTGCAGGTCCTGAAGCATTGCATGCCTCTTAAACCATTTAAATGTCCTTTCTTATCGCTGAAATGTGTTTTTCTAAGTTGGGCCTTGTGAGTTTCATTTTCTGAAGTGGAGGGAAACTCTCGTCGCGACCGGGAATCGAACCCTGCTCTCCTGTTTGACAGGCGGCACAATCCCTTTCATCTGTTTCCGTAGTGTAGTGGTTATCACGTTCGCCTCACACGCGAAAGGTCCCCGGTTCGAGACCGGGCGGAAACACATTATGTCTTGATTGTCTCCACTTATAGAAAATAAAAAAGATTGAACAGGCAGCACAGATCGAAGAATAACAATATGTAGAGCAGGGCTATTCAGTTAGTTTGGAATGGGGGCCGGTTGATGAAAATGATCCAAAGCAAGGGGCCGGGAAAAAGATGCCTTGAAATATGAGCAATCATATCAAGAGCTTTGGATACAGTAAATACTACTACAGCAAGTGGAGTGCAAGGCCTTTATAGATCTAAATGGCATCTTTCATATCAGATAGATCTTTCATTTTTGTAAAGCACTTTGAATTGCCTTGTGTTGAAAGGTGCTATATAAATAAACTTGCCTTGCCTTATGCAATTTAGTAATTCAACATTTATTTTCTAGCTGTTTGTGCTAATGTGAAATTAATAATTGCTTTATTGTAATTACTTTTGGTGTAATTATTTAAAGGTGGGGTAGGTAAGTTTGAGAAACCGGCTCGAGATACACTTTTTGTTATATTCCATGGAATGCTCTTAACATCCCGATAGCAATACATATCTGAAGTGCTTTGACAAAAAAATCCATAACAAATTTCATCTGTGGAAGCCGCGATACTGTAAAAAGTACGACCAATCCAATCCGTTTAGCCGGGCCGGCTCGTCCACACAGCGGCGTGCGTTGACGCTTGCCGGCGGGCATGTCTGACACTCGACCAACAACCAATCACATGAATCTCCCGCCCCTGACACACAAGCAGAGCTTGTACTGGCATATGATTTGATTTGCTGACGCTTCTGCCGAGGCGTCAAAAGTTTAACATTGCTCAACTTTTGCAGCGAGCCACGCCAGCAACGCTCCGCTTCCCACGATGCAGTTCGGCTAAAAGTGACGTCACCCCATTCAAAGTGAATGGGCAGAAGCGTTGTAAGCGGATTCTTTTCGGCTGTGTACTTTCAAATTTTAGTGCACTCGAGCCGGTTTCTGAAACTTACCTACCCCACCTTTAAGTAAGCAAAGCAATGTTTAAAGGCCGCCTGAAATGTACACTAGCTAAGAAATAATAATTAATGTTATATTTCATATATTACATGTGCTTATATAAATATTGATGTTTCCTCCTGGTTTCGAAACCTAGGACATGTAAACCTAGGACAGTAAGGCTCATCTCCCTTAACTTTTATTAATTCATTCTCTATGGTAGTCCTTATCACTACGGATGTGATATATCTTTGACCATAATAGAGGGATCTGGGGGGCGCTGTTCAGACTCGGGGTTGTAATCAGGTTGGATGTGGCTATATAAATCATAACCACTAGGGGTGCTCTCACCGAGTTTCCGTAGTGTAGTGGTTATCACGTTCGCCTAACACGCGAAAGGTCCCCGGTTCGAGACCGGGCGGAAACATGTTTTAATTTTTTAGAACTCCTTTTCACTTAATCCCATAAAATACCATCTGGATCATGATAGTACAAATATATTTTATATTGATAAATAAAAATGAATAAATAAATACAGGAATAATACAATAAAAATGAGCTAACTTTATTAGTAGATGAACAACTAAACAAAACACATCATTTTTATAAAAACCTCAATGTTATCTTATTTATAGTTAATTCAGTAAACATAAATGTACATGTTAAGAATGGGTTAAAAATAGTAAAATGTTTTACACTGTGCATTAAGAACATGTATTACTTCATTTTTAATGTTTCCTCGCCCGTTTTTGTTCTGTGGGTTATATTATATATACCACCTTGTAACTCCTGTAAATAAAACATACTGAAATGAATAAAAGGTCTTTAGTGAAACTAATCCGGCATGCTAAGCCATAACACTGACTCATATGTAACGCTCGTTTAGCTAGAGGTGGGTCTTCTTCAGCAGCCACCAACAAGGGGAATCAGTTCAATGTATTACCATGTAATCATATATTATGTTGCTTATGAAGTGAATTTAACTTATTTTGGCGACCATGTACAGTCATTAACAAAAAGGTGAACATAATTTTCAGGGTTGACTGAGATAATGAAAATGTTTTCTTTTAATTTGGACAATTAACTGACAGAATAACTCACGATGCTCTACTCACCTGTTGTCCTCGTTTTTAAAGGGAAACCGTTGTAATGATAGCTCCTAGAATAAACTTAAAAACAACCTTTCTCTAAAGTATTACTATTCCTTGTGGCTGTTGTGTTTAGATATCTTTATACACACACACACACATAAATAGTTTGCCCAATTCACAGTTAACAAACTGTTGTTTCGGCTGAACTAAATGAATGTATTCTGATTATACTCTGGCCCTCACAGTAACTGAGATCAGGGAGACTCATTCATTGGGATAGGAACATCAGTCAATTTCAAACCCACTTAATTCCTTCATCACGGTACAGTAGTGTAAAGTTAAGTATGTCCCAGTGTAACCATTATAGTTTTATAATATTATTACGTAGGATAGTAACTCTGTAAAGGTGTAGGTGGCTCTTCAAAGAGCCGTTGTGTGGGGGTCCTGGTCTCAGTGCCCTCTCCCCGCGGCGGGCCAGCTGGATGTCCTTGGGCATGATGGTGACCCTCTTGGCGTGGATGGCGCACAGGTTGGTGTCCTCGAACAGGCCGACCAGGTAGGCCTCGCTGGACTCCTGCAGAGCCATGACGGCGGAGCTCTGGAAGCGCAGGTCGGTCTTGAAGTCCTGAGCGATCTCCCTCACCAGGCGCTGGAAGGGCAGCTTGCGGATCAGCAGCTCGGTGGACTTCTGGTAGCGGCGGATCTCCCTCACCAGGCGCTGGAAGGGCAGCTTGCGGATCAGCAGCTCGGTGGACTTCTGGTAGCGGCGGATCTCCCTCACCAGGCGCTGGTGAAGTCAGAACGATGTTGTCATTACCCCGCAGGTTGTACACAGGCTGGATAACGCTCACTCAAAGACCACGTGCCTGTGGTTCTGCGTGCACGCTAACGCCTACGGAGTTGACGTGAAGTGTGGAAATAAATGGATGGCGTTTCAGAGAACCAATAATGATGCTCTGAGGAATACTTTCCTGACTATTGGAAAACATTAGGACTTAATAATTCATGGTATTTACTTTAGGGCTTTCCCAAGTGTTCAAAGCGCCTTCCCAACATATCAGACATGCATCCAGATCACTGAGGACAACACCCACAGGACCCCCGCTGCCACAATCCACCGTGGGGTCTGATATATAGAATTAAAATACTCATCTCGGTGAACAGATAAGGAACGGTGAACAACAAGATGAAATGTTAAATGCTTCTTTGTAAGTTAGTGTCCTGTTTTAGAGATATTAAGTTGTATAGTGTTCAACTCTCAAGTGTTTGATATGTGACTCGACCATGAGGGACCTTGAAGGACACAGAGCAAAGGAAAGTCTTCATGTCGAGTGGGCGGCTCTCAAAAGAGCCTTTGGTCGGCGGCTCAGCAGCTGCTATCCCCCGAAGCCGTACAGGGTGCGGCCCTGCCTCTTCAGAGCGTACACCACATCCATGGCGGTCACCGTCTTCCTCTTGGCGTGCTCGGTGTAGGTGACGGCATCACGGATCACGTTCTCCAGGAACACCTTCAGCACCCCGCGGGTCTCCTCGTAGATCAGACCGGAGATGCGCTTCACTCCGCCGCCTGGCGGGCTTGGTGATGCCCTGGATGTTATCACGGAGCACTTTGCGGTGGCGCTTAGCGCCTCCTTTGCCGAGCCCCTTGCCTCCTGCAAGCGTTCAGAAGTCGACACAGCTCTGTTGACTGAGTCAGGTGTTTGGCCTCTTTGATAATCTTGATCTTGAAAGCCGTGTCCCACTTCTCAAACATCTTGCAGGCTGTTTCACCAAACAGCAGCAGGACGTCTCGAGTTAGCTGTTGATTATACGCATATGCAAATATATTAAGCATTTCCTTGCTTACACCCAACCAAATGAAAGATTAGAGTTTAGAGACTGGACTTTAAATTAGCTAAATGTAAACTCACCAGTCCTTTGACATCTAAAAAACGTGGACATGTTTTAAAGACATCTGCAGTTCGCTGTGGGTCACGCACTAAGTCCTGGCCATGTTGCAAGGTTCTCTTCATCTTCTCGAACACACTTGCTTCATCGGGAGAGAGAACAAGAAAGGATAACGCCTCCCTGCAAGCTTCTCCATCAAGCTGATGAGGCAGAGCCTGTTGACGGCGTGTTGTCCGATTCTCTCTGGACATGGTCCTGAGGCGCCACGATAAATATCCTATGTTTGTTTCCCCATCGTAGAAGTTTCAAAAACATTAGAAAGGTCTATCACTCATTTATCTTTAAGTTTTTCTGCAACATCATTACTAACTTCAAATGTTGTATAGCATTTTTGATATCAGTATTAAAGAAATCAGATATGACACCAGATTTTAATAAGTAACTCAATCATATAAACGTAAAGAGGTCACTACAGTGGACAGCTATTCAAAAGGTGTTTTCTTGTATATGCATTGTTCTTGTTTGCATAGTTGCAGCATCAGCCACGACATGGCCCTATTGCATCATCCCGTACTCTGCCACTCAGGGCCAAGTCAGTGTGAGTGCATGATGTCTCTAAACCAAGATGGACGACAGAAAGCCACGTGGACCAAGTCACCCATCTATATCCTGCCAATCCTTTTATGGAAAGCGTCCCCTCAGGTATAAAACATTTGGTGACATCAAGTAACAACTAAGGAATCATATCATTCATAAATGATCAAAGTATTGATGTTATGTTTGCAGGAAATCATGATTAACCACCTCTTCACTACAGTGGACGTCACCACGGCTATATTTCAACTACAATTCGTACTGGTACTGCTGCTGTTGATCCCAGGGCCGTCCCTCCCTACAGGCAGGTCATGCCCCTGTGTGGGGCCTCACCTTGTGGAGGGGGCCTCACCTTGTGGAGGGGGCCACACCTTGTGGAGGGGGCCTCGCCTTGTGGAGGGGGCCTCGCCTTGTGGAGGGGGCCTCACCTTGTGGAGGGGGCCTCACCTTGTAGAGTGGGCCTCACCTTGTAGAGTGGGCCTCACCTTGTGGAGGGGGCCTCACCTTGTGGAGGGGGCCTCATCTGAGGCGCACCTATGCGCTTATGTGGCGCAATTAGGGTGGTGCGGCACGGTTTCGCCGCTGCGAGGCTCCACTAGCACTCATCAAATAACTGTGCGTGGGGCCTCAAACTGACCCCTGGCCCTGGTTATTCTTGAAAATACTTCATCTGCAATATCTTTTTGGGCCGTAAATCAATATACTTATGTTATTATAATGTGATTTTAAGTTTGCACATCTTTATTTATAATTTTTTCAAAATGTACATCTCTTCAGTTCAAACCCTGAACGCATACTGTCCAACTGTCATACTGTGGACATTAGATTAAAAAAAAAAAAAGTTCAAATCTCGTTTTCATGCCCCAAGAGTAGTGCTGCGTACCTGGACTCACATTCAGGTTCAGGTCCGGACTCAAGTCCAGAGGTTCAGGTTCAGGTCCGGACTTATAAGTCCGGACCTGAACCCATGGCTTGTGTCAAGTTGTGCGAGTAACTAAAGTGAACTTATTGTGAGCTAATTATCAATTGAAAATTAACTCATAATCAACTCAAATTGAAACTCGTCAGGTTTATTGCGCTCCCTTCCAACTTGTGTCAACATTTCTCTACAAAGTACAAATGTAAAAAAAACACTTTTTGCCACTTAGTCTACAAATGACTTATGACAGCAACTGCAGTGAACTACTACAAAGTTCAAACATGTATTTCATTTACCAAACTAAAGTAACCAAACAGTCCCTGAGCTGACTGAGCCTAAATCCCTAAAGCGTTGCTGAAAGGTAGAGTGTAGAGTAGACTATACGCATTACACTGTTACACACCTACTATACAGTATAGGCTACACTGTAGTGACTGACTGTACAGTCAGAGTGTACTGTACTGTCTGTACACCATGTCTTTTCTATAACTCTACATGTGACATGATACAGTACATACTACATACATAGTGATGTACATACATACTATTAGAAATTAAAATCAATGTTGATATGGCGTCATTTTGAATTAAATACACTATTTAATTTAAATCAGTTTTATTCTGAAAAAAACAGAAGTTCACACTATTAACTTAACTTAATACTTTTATTCTGAAAATTCTTCACTTCCGGTTAGCATTAGCATGTGGCGAAATTCTACATCTTCAAACCGTGAATCGAAGGTGAAAGGACATGTGATGTTGTACACTGGGATTAGCACTCATTTATTGACGCTGAATAAAGTTTATCAGGGAATGTTTAAATAACCACAGACACCAGAATATACGTAAGTGCTAGTTTTTTTTGCGAGTCCAAGTACCGGTTCCCGACGTTCCGGTTTTAACCGGACTTGAACCGAAACTTTTTACAAGTCCAGTACCGGTTCGGCGGACCGGTACGCAGCACTACCCAAGAGCAATAAACACACTTGGTAAAAAAATCCTGACTGAGGCTTTCATAATTCATGCATGAAAGGGTTAAGTCCAAAGCTGCGTGTATCAATCAATCAATCAATCAATGTTTATTTATATAGCCCAATATCACAAATGTTACATTTGTCTCAGTGGTCTTCACAGTGTGTACAGAATATCAGTATGACAATACGACACCCTCTGTCCTTAGACCCTCACATCGTACAAGGAAAAACTTCCAAAGAAAACCCAGTTTTAAAGGGAAAAATGGGAGAAACCTCAGGGAGAGCAACAGAGGAGGGATCCCTCTCCCAGGACGGACAGACGTGCAATAGATGCCGTGTGTAAATTGAAAAGATAATACATTTGCAACATAGGTAGTCCAAATGTTTGGAAATGCATGTGTGTATAATAGGAAGATGAATCCACGAGGATATCCATCCAGGACCTATGATCCAGGACCACAGCCACGACTCAAGATCCAGCGCTCGCGATCCAGGACACAGGACCGCAGGATCATCCATGACTCCGGATCCCAGCGTATATAGACACCAAAAAGAAAGACATTTGGGGAAGCTGGGTTAATCGGAACATGAGTGTACACGGGTATAGACAGAGAGAAGGAAGAAGTAAGATGTCCCCCGACAAACTAAGCCTATATCAGCAAAACTAGGGGCTGAATCTAATCAGCCCTAACTATAAGCTTTATCAAAAAGGAAGGTCTTAAGTGCACTCTTAAAAACGGATAGGGTGTCTGCCGCCCGAACACAAACTGGAAGCTGATTCCACAAATGTGGAGCTTGATAAGAAAAGGCTCTGGCTCCCATTGTACTTTTAAAGATTCTAGGAACAACCAACAACCCTGCATTCTTGGAACGCAATGCCCTAGTAGGACAGTAGGGTATAATGAGTTCTTTAAGGTAAGATGGCGCCTGCCCATTAAGGGCTTTGTAGGCGAGAAGAAGAATTTTAAATTCTATCCTGTGTTCTATAGGGAGCCAGTGTAAGGCAGCCAGAACAGGAGTAATGTGGTCCCTTTTCCTAACTCTGGTTAGTACACGAGCCGCAGCATTTTGAATCAGCTGAAGCGACTTGATTGACTTCTTGGTACTCCCTGATAATAAAGAGTTACAATAATCCAGCCTAGAAGTAACAAATGCATGGACTAGTTTCTCTGCATCGTTTTGAGGCAAGATATGCCTGATTTTTGCAATGTTACGTAGATGGAAGTAGGCGGTCCTTGAAATTGATTTTATGTGGGCGTTAAAGGATAAATCCTGATCAAATATAACACCAAGATTCCTTACAGTCTCACTGGAGGCCAAATTAATGCCATCCATAGTTAGTATGTCTTTAGATAATTTGTTTCGTAGATTCTTCGGGCCAAGTACAATAACTTCAGTTTTGGTCGTGTTTAACATCAAAAAGTTTAAGGTCATCCACGTTTTTAAGTCCTTAAGGCAGTCTTGAATTTTATTGTGTAAAAAAAAGAAGGTTTAAACCTCATTGCCTTTTTGAGAAAAGGGATCTTTCAGGGACGGAAAGAGACCAATGATTCCCAGGGCATACTTCTCCTTCTGTTTACGGGAAGGAATCGTCCTTTGGAGCAAAGACAAAACTAAATCAAAATGCCCCAGTGATGTTGCTAGCTCCACACCTAAGTTCCTTCAATGCCACACCTTTAGAACATCCATTACCATACTTCTTAACAAACCATTTTAGTTAGATTGTTTTTAAGAACAATGCGTTTCAGAAATACTTACCCATGCATTTCAGTCCTATGGCTAGCCAATATGTCCACAAGCTGTCTCAGAGTGCTGAGCTTCAGTGGATTGTCTGACGTGTACTCTTCCAGGACATCATCACCTCCAGGTTTCTTAAGCAGAGCCCTTTCTACCATCTGCTCACACAAGAGATATCGTTAAGTGTATATTTCGGTCTTCCAGGACAAAATCATTAGAACAACGGACCAGCACCAGAGGCGTTCCCATACACACAGGCGTTGGAGCTGTTCTTCATGAAATCCCAGAAGGATGAAGTGCTCTGACAAACAATGCCATCTTTGCACAAAAATTATTATACTGGAATGAAAAGTCAATAAATAAACATGCTGTTAAAACCCAACCTACATTCATTTCTTTTCAAACCTTTATTTAACCAGATTGGTCCCATTGATATAATAGATCTCTTTTTCAAGGGAGACCTGCATTGTATTAATTGTGTTGGCAAGTGGATGCTGACCTATTGGTTGCAAGCATTGTTTTTGAGTTAATCTACCTCGTAACGATCAGACAGTATAGAGGAGTCTCATCTTTACACGTTTGTGCAGCCGATTATGCAGATAAGCTTACCTTCACCTAAGCTGTCACGTACTGTCAGGCATAAATCCGGATTGGCCTCCACCAGTTCAAGAAGGATGTCTTCTTCCACTGCTGTGTCAGTTTCATCAAAGATTTGAAGTTCAGCCGCATCAGAAAGCCCAAACTTGCGTTTGACTTTAGGAAGTTTAGCATGACACCAGAGAAAAAATACAAGAGGCAGGTTTTTAACTGTACATATTATGAATGACAATTTAATTAAAGTCATTATTATTATAATCATGCCAAATCTACACAGAATTCTAAATACTGCATCTTTAAGCCAAACTACTAAGCAAGTTAACTCAGGTGAGGGGATTTGGAAACGGTTTCCGAAATAGGAAGCATATTTTGGAAATCAAAATAAACTAAAAAAGGCCTGCAGCAAAAATCATATTGTCCCCGCTGGCCAAAGCTAATAAAGTTATCAAAAATAATACCACACATCCTTTTGCTTCTGCAAAGCTGTACATTTTGTTACACAAGATGGCTACTCACCTTCATTGATGAATTCCAGATAGGTGAACCCCAGATTTAACCTGATGTACTTTTTGGTACTCTGGTATTTTACCTTCAGCAACATGATGAGTCTTCTTAAAGAAACCACAATGGAAATAATGTTAGCAGTTAACTTTTTTTAGCTGCCACATCTAAAAATCTAAAAGATTCTGTCTGGAACAATATATATATATATATATATGTCTGGAATTTTTAAATACGCAACCACTCATTTAAGTAGGCTTAGCCTCTTCATGCAGGTTTTTGTGATCCAACTGTACTGATATAAACAAGTCACCTCCTGTCCTCACCACGTGTCTAACTAACAGCTATAGCTTGATTAGCCTCTCAAATCAGTCTTCTTCTCATTCAGAAGCAGTTTTGGCACTTAATTAAATGGGACATGTTGGTTAGCTAATTGCCATAGCCAGTGAGCAAGTTAACAAGCTAGTTAAAAAACGGGGCGTTAGCATAGAGCTAGCGATAGCATCGAACTAGTGTTAGCATAGAGCTAGCTAGCAGCTAGACAAGAACACGAGAATAAGAGAAGACAACGTAAAACGAATATTATTGAAAATTGTAATAACCGTTCCAACATCAGTAGCTATCTAGCTTTACCTTGGTCACTCGCGCTGACTGAACTCAAAATAGCGTTTTTGGAAAGTTTTGGCTAACACAGCTGCAACTCATCTACACCTGATTTCCCGCTTATGGCCATGCATGCAAATTACACGTGAACTTGGTGCAATGTAAACTAGTGAGAGTCATACGAGCAAAAGCCTCCACACCAACCTTGACACATTTGAGTCCACACCCTACGTGAAGTTTATACATACTTTTAATACAAAAATGATCAGCATAAATGATTGAATATACCTGGTCCTTACCTTTTTGACCCTGAGACTGCGGTCAACTCCAGATGGGTCTGCAGACCGCAAGGAGGCGGATCGTATAGGGGCGGATCGTACAGGGGGCGTTTCCTATAGGGGCTATTCCTATAGGGGCGTTTCCTAACTTTTTTATCCAATAGCAACTTAAGGGATTCCAGCTGCTTTTATAAATCCTCGCAGCAGAAAGAAGCATTCGTTCTAGTGATGGGAAATTCCGGCTCTTCTTGGTGAGCCGGATCATTTGGCTCGGTCACCAAGAAGAGCTTACTTTTGGCTTACTTTTGACATTTAGGGCAGGGATATCTAGATACTTTCCAAGGTTTCACATAATGAATTGTGCTACTTTTAAAGCAAGCAACGATGTTTTCAAATCTGTAATCAAAAAGCTCCTCAAACACTATAGAGCAGTTCCTGCCGTTGTTACTTAGTTCAAACAGTAAACAACGGACTACTTTTCTTAGCGGATGCATGTCAATTTAAATCAATACATACAACTATTTTTTAAATCAATAAAATCTTTTTCTAAATCCATAAAAGCATTTCAATTATTATTGGGAGTCATGTCGTTACTTTGTTGAGAATGTGGCCATGTGTAATAAGCGGGATAATGTCCACATTGCACATTGCATAATGTGGCCTTCATGCCGATCTAGATCCCTCCGCCAAACAACAAAACGGCTCGTTCGCGGGCGAGAGCCGGCTCCCGTCGTTCACTATAGGAAACGCCCCTATAGGAAAACGCCCCTATACGATCCGCCTCCTTGCTGCGGTCTGCAAGCCAGACTCTATTGGTCAACTCAGCCGTCTCTCAAATTTGCTTGGCAAATGAGCAGTTCTTCATTTTGAGTGCGCGATTTATAGCGCCTTTACGGTAATCGCTGAGAAGCGGCACTGACGCAAGAGTAAAAGAATGCATGTTTTTTCTGCTTCATGCGATACAAATGATTTTTACCATGAGTTCTTAAAAAAACTAACACTGTTTGACTCAGTACAATAAAATGAAGTACTTCTACTGTCTTTTTCTGGGTAATACTCTCAAATTCCCTCCTGAGAACAAAATCATGCAACTTCTGCTATATTTGATGAGATAAAATGATTTTTAGCGATACATCCTTAATAAAAATGATACTGTTGGACTCAGAAAAAAGGCGCATTAAAACCGGAAGTGTAATTAACTCCAACTGGAGTGCATGCAATCAACCGGCCTTAGAGCCTTTTCAGCACTGAAAAGAACCCCCAAATCTACACTTATCACTCGAAATAATTTACACTGAAAAATCTACACTATTTAACACCACAGAATTTGCTGTGTACAAATCAAATCCTGTAGCAGTTCTTAGGATTTAGCAGCCCGGTATAAATTACAGTTATTAAAAATGGCATAATGTATATAAAGTATATATTGCACATAGTTTGACGGTATTTAACAGCAGCAAGTTACACAATGTTATAATCGGGAGATACGTTTCCATTCATTTCAAGCCTGGGCAACAACGATTAAAGGTTTCTTGCTCCCAAACCAATTGTGTATTTCATTACAAAAAGCAGTTATACTGTATACTGTTATACTATGTTTAGGTACTAATGAATTATATCCTCAAAACAAACGCACACACAAATAACAAAGGAAAATACATAATTTAATAAATCCACAATATGATAACATTTTACAGATTAATAATACTTTTACAAAACATAGGTTGATGTTATATCGGGGGGAAAATACATATTTAAACATTTCAATTAGTCTCTGCATATTTAAGTAATGCTAGTTTATATAACAGATGAACAGATGTACAATATCCAGAAAGTAGATGCAAAAAATATATAATGTGTTTCCAACATATCCTCTGAAAGAGTGTTAGTCGTTGAGTTGAGAGCCATTCGTTTTTTTTCGTGGTGCGATGTCTGCTGAGAAGTCCTTGTATGCCTCGCTGACTTTGAGGACATCTGGGTCTGGCAGCTCCCCCGCACGGCCTTGTAACGTGTACTCCTTTGAACATGTTTATGATAATTAGGACTTTAAGAACAATTTTACACTCAGACAACAATCACAAAGTTGTAGCAGGCTACATACAATTACTTAGGACAATAGATATTACCTTACACCGTCAGCAACTGTAAACTGCTTTGGCTTAGTGGAAGTGAACACCATGTCACTCACTCTGCCTGGTTTCCACCCTATTAATTACAAAAAGAATTGAAAAGGTCGTGATGCAACATACTAGATCAGCTCTTGGCACAAAGGAAATACTCATTAAACCGTGGATGTGAACACATACTGTACTTACCATGGTTCTTGGCTTGTGCCATCGCTGCTCTGTTTCAGTGCAGCTGAGGACAGGGGGACAGCAGCTGAGGACAGGGGGACAGCAGCTGAGGACAGGGGGACAGCAGCCAGGTTGAGTGTGGAGTAGTGTGCGGTCTGGAACAGCAGTGCAACATTGTGGTTGCAGAGTGCTGTTCCAGCTACACAGGAACACTTTGCCACTGCAATCTCCACAGGTGACAGTTCTTAAAACAAAATGTCAGTCATTTTACATTTAGGACACTGCTTCAATACAACACAGAGAAATGAGAAAGCTGAGAGCAGGCTGATCAGGCAAGTAGTAGGTGTGGGAAAAGGCCATGTCAGGTTGTCAGTCACATCACATACACAGAAGTTCTGCTGTTTGGAATACTGTAATTTAAGGACATTCAAACAGATACGCTTGTATAGCCTGCCTCAGCTCTCGCAATGTATTATCTTATATTATAACTACATAAAATAGTGTTAGTAGAACGTTGAACAGCTTGACATAGATGTAGGGTACAAAACCAGCACTTACCTAACACTGGCCAACACAAATGGACCCAACATGGATTATACCAGTGTTGTAGTCAAGTCACCAATTCACGAGTCCAAGTCACTCTCGAGTCCCCACTCTTCGAGTCCGAGTCCAAGTCCGAGTCACCTAGAGTCGTAGTCGAGTCCGAGTCCAAGTCCAAGTCCGAGTCATCCAAGGAGTGTCTGAGTCGAGTCCGTGCATTTTGCGCTGCTCTTTCCCAAAATGGAAACGAAATCTTTAAAAGCATACAGCACGATGCGGGGTGTGCTGGATCTTTAGACTGGTATAGCAGCGGGGGCGCGCCCAGTACGTGAACTCGCCTCGCAGGTGCACACGCCAGGACACAGAGGACATCAGACTCCAGAGAAAACTTGCTCGAGTCCGAGTCCAAGTCCAAGTCATCGTGCGGGAGAATTCACGAGTCAGAGTCCGAGTCGCGTCAATCAGTGAGCGAGTCCGAGTCAAGTCACGAGTCCCGAAAATCGGCACTCGAGTCCGAGTCCAGGACTCGAGTGCTCCATCTCTGGATAATACTAACCACTCAGTAAAGAACAGCAGCCGCCACAACCAGTTTCTGGGGTTTCCATGAAAGCAGAGACGGGTTTCAACCTCTCATTAAGAATCTTTGATGAAAGCTAAGTTTGGGTTTAGCTAATGTATATATTTTACACGAGAGGGTTACGAGACGAAAATAAATCTGTAGCCCCTTCCTGCTACACACACATAGCTAGCTACCAGTTGATGTGAGCACATGTATTGTCACTATGTAATCTGTTGCCACCAGGGGCGTCGCCTTGGGTAGGTTAGACAGCTACCATACTGAATACATGTTTACTGTGAATGTATGCTTCCAGGAAGAGACCTTTTCTTATATATTTTGTATTTTTTTGTTTCACCCTTTTTCACCTCCTTCCTTTCCTCTTCCAATCATTTTCGAGTTTGTTGGAACAGGTCGTTCAGAACGAATCATCAAACCGTCAACTATACTTAGAATAATGTTTACATTTTCTATCAGATTATTCTTCGATATTGAAGAAGATAATTCCTCCTTTCCCTCTTCCTCTCATTTCCGGGTCTCGCTATGTGCTCGTTCAAATGTCCTCCGTTTCTTTTCTTTTTTTAGAAAACTTTATTTTATATTATTTGGGCAGTACATGATATACACAAGTTACATTAATATACATAAAACACAATGAATACATATATAAATAACATAAAGAGAGCACGTTTATGTTCAAATGAGACGCAGCTCGGTCACAGACTCAAAACGCCCCATGGCCAGGGCCGGATTAGTACCTGCAGGGGCCCCTGGGCACTGAGCGCTCATGGCCCCCCCCCCAACCCAACAAGTAACACCACGCCTACCCAATCCTACCAACATGACCAATATTTAGAATTTTCAGTCAATCTGGCATGTCAAATTGCACACCTATTTGTCAAAAGCAGGGACGCAGCCACATAGTTCAACATATGGTTAATCCGGCCCTGCCCATGGCTGAGTCGATATTTTTCTAAAACCATTTAGTGCTTCACATAATAAAATACACAACAGCTGTTTCATCGGGAGAGAGAACAAGAAAGGATAACGCCTCCCTGCAAGCTTCTCCATCAAGCTGATGAGGCAGAGCCTGTTGACGGCGTGTTGTCCGATTCTCTCTGGACATGGTCCTGAGGCGCCACGATAAATATCCTATGTTTTGTTTCCCCATCGTAGAAGTTTCAAAAACATTAGAAAGGTCTATCACTCATTTATCTTTAAGTTTTTCTGCAACATCATTACTAACTTCAAATGTTGTATAGCATTTTTGATATCAGTATTAAAGAAATCAGATATGACACCAGATTTTAATAAGTAACTCAATCATATAAACGTAAAGAGGTCACTACAGTGGACAGCTATTCAAAAGGTGTTTTCTTGTATATGCATTGTTCTTGTTTGCATAGTTGCAGCATCAGCCACGACATGGCCCTATTGCATCACCGTACTCTGCCACTCAGGGCCAAGTCAGTGTGAGTGCATGATGTCTCTAAACCAAGATGGACGACGAAAAGCCACGTGGACCAAGTCACCATCTATATCCTGCCAATCCTTTTATGGAAAGCGTCCCCTCAGGTATAAACATTTGGTGACATCAAGTAACAACTAAGGAATCATATCATTCATAAATGATCAAAGTATTGTTATGTTTGCAGGAAATCATGATTAACCACCTCTTCACTACAGTGGACGTCACCACGGCTATATTTCAACTACAATTCGTACTGGTACTGCTGCTTTGATCCCAGGGCCGTCCCTCCCTACAGGCAGGTCATGCCCCTGTGTGGGGCCTCACCTTGTGGAGGGGGCCTCACCTTGTGGAGGGGGCCACACCTTGTGGAGGGGGCCTCGCCTTGTGGAGGGGGCCTCGCCTTGTGGAGGGGCCTCACCTTGTGGAGGGGGCCTCACCTTGTAGAGTGGGCCTCACCTTGTAGAGTGGGCCTCACCTTGTGGAGGGGGCCTCACCTTGTGGAGGGGGCCTCATCTGAGGCGCACCTATGCGCTTATGTGGCGCAATTAGGGTGGTGCGGCACGGTTTCGCCGCTGCGAGGCTCCACTAGCACTCATCAAATAACTGTGCGTGGGGCCTCAAACTGACCCCTGGCCCTGGTTATTCTTGAAAATACTTCATCTGCAATATCTTTTTGGGCCGTAAATCAATATACTTATGTTATTATAATGTGATTTTAAGTTTGCACATCTTTATTTATAATTTTTTCAAAATGTACATCTCTTCAGTTCAAACCCTGAACGCATACTGTCCAACTGTCATACTGTGGACATTAGATTAAAAAAAAAAAAAGTTCAAATCTCGTTTTCATGCCCCAAGAGTAGTGCTGCGTACCTGGACTCACATTCAGGTTCAGGTCCGGACTCAAGTCCAGAGGTTCAGGTTCAGGTCCGGACTTATAAGTCCGGACCTGAACCCATGGCTTGTGTCAAGTTGTGCGAGTAACTAAAGTGAACTTATTGTGAGCTAATTATCAATTGAAAATTAACTCATAATCAACTCAAATTGAAACTCGTCAGGTTTATTGCGCTCCCTTCCAACTTGTGTCAACATTTCTCTACAAAGTACAAATGTAAAAAAAACACTTTTTGCCACTTAGTCTACAAATGACTTATGACAGCAACTGCAGTGAACTACTACAAAGTTCAAACATGTATTTCATTTACCAAACTAAAGTAACCAAACAGTCCCTGAGCTGACTGAGCCTAAATCCCTAAAGCGTTGCTGAAAGGTAGAGTGTAGAGTAGACTATACGCATTACACTGTTACACACCTACTATACAGTATAGGCTACACTGTAGTGACTGACTGTACAGTCAGAGTGTACTGTACTGTCTGTACACCATGTCTTTCTATAACTCTACATGTGACATGATACAGTACATACTACATACATAGTGATGTACATACATACTATTAGAAATTAAAATCAATGTTGATATGGCGTCATTTTGAATTAAATACACTATTTAATTTAAATCAGTTTTATTCTGAAAAAAACAGAAGTTCACACTATTAACTTAACTTAATACTTTTATTCTGAAAATTCTTCACTTCCGGTTAGCATTAGCATGTGGCGAAATTCTACATCTTCAAACCGTGAATCGAAGGTGAAAGGACATGTGATGTTGTACACTGGGATTAGCACTCATTTATTGACGCTGAATAAAGTTTATCAGGGAATGTTTAAATAACCACAGACACCAGAATATACGTAAGTGCTAGTTTTTTTTTGCGAGTCCCAAGTACCGGTTCCCGACGTTCCGGTTTTAACCGGACTTGAACCGAAACTTTTTACAAGTCCAGTACCGGTTCGGCGGACCGGTACGCAGCACTACCCAAGAGCAATAAACACACTTGGTAAAAAAATCCTGACTGAGGCTTTCATAATTCATGCATGAAAGGGTTAAGTCCAAAGCTGCGTGTATCAATCAATCAATCAATCAATGTTTATTTATATAGCCCAATATCACAAATGTTACATTTGTCTCAGTGGTCCTTCACAGTGTGTACAGAATATCAGTATGACAATACGACACCCTTCTGTCCTTAGACCCTCACATCGTACAAGGAAAAACTTCCAAAGAAAACCCAGTTTTAAAGGGAAAAATGGGAGAAACCTCAGGGAGAGCAACAGAGGAGGGATCCCTCTCCCAGGACGGACAGACGTGCAATAGATGCCGTGTGTAAATTGAAAAGATAATACATTTGCAACATAGGTAGTCCAAATGTTTGGAAATGCATGTGTGTATAATAGGAAGATGAAACCCGAGGATATCCATCCAGGACCTATGATCCAGGACCACAGCCACGACTCAAGATCCAGCGCTCGCGATCCAGGACACAGGACCGCAGGATCATCCATGACTCCGGATCCCAGCGTATATAGACACCAAAAAGAAAGACATTTGGGGAAGCTGGGTTAATCGGAACATGAGTGTACACGGGTATAGACAGAGAGAAGGAAGAAGTAAGATGTCCCCCGACAAACTAAGCCTATATCAGCAAAACTAGGGGCTGAATCTAATCAGCCCTAACTATAAGCTTTATCAAAAAGGAAGGTCTTAAGTGCACTCTTAAAAACGGATAGGGTGTCTGCCGCCCGAACACCAACTGGAAGCTGATTCCACAATGTGGAGCTTGATAAGAAAAGGCTCTGGCTCCCATTGTACTTTTAAAGATTCTAGGAACAACCAACAACCCTGCATTCTTGGAACGCAATGCCCTAGTAGGACAGTAGGGTATAATGAGTTCTTTAAGGTAAGATGGCGCCTGCCCATTAAGGGCTTTGTAGGCGAGAAGAAGAATTTTAAATTCTATCCTGTGTTCTATAGGGAGCCAGTGTAAGGCAGCCAGAACAGGAGTAATGTGGTCCCTTTTCCTAACTCTGGTTAGTACACGAGCCGCAGCATTTTGAATCAGCTGAAGCGACTTGATTGACTTCTTGGTACTCCCTGATAATAAAGAGTTACAATAATCCAGCCTAGAAGTAACAAATGCATGGACTAGTTTCTCTGCATCGTTTTGAGGCAAGATATGCCTGATTTTGCAATGTTACGTAGATGGAAGTAGGCGGTCCTTGAAATTGATTTTATGTGGGCGTTAAAGGATAAATCCTGATCAAATATAACACCAAGATTCCTTACAGTCTCACTGGAGGCCAAATTAATGCCATCCATAGTTAGTATGTCTTTAGATAATTTGTTTCGTAGATTCTTCGGGCCAAGTACAATAACTTCAGTTTTGGTCGTGTTTAACATCAAAAGTTTAAGGTCATCCACGTTTTTTAAGTCCTTAAGGCAGTCTTGAATTTTATTGTGTAAAAAAAAGAAGGTTTAAACCTCATTGCCTTTTTGAGAAAAGGGATCTTTCAGGGACGGAAAGAGACCAATGATTCCCAGGGCATACTTCTCCTTCTGTTTACGGGAAGGAATCGTCCTTTGGAGCAAAGACAAAACTAAATCAAAATGCCCCAGTGATGTTGCTAGCTCCACACCTAAGTTCCTTCAATGCCACACCTTTAGAACATCCATTACCATACTTCTTAACAAACCATTTTAGTTAGATTGTTTTTAAGAACAATGCGTTTCAGAAATACTTACCCATGCATTTCAGTCCTATGGCTAGCCAATATGTCCACAAGCTGTCTCAGAGTGCTGAGCTTCAGTGGATTGTCTGACGTGTACTCTTCCAGGACATCATCACCTCCAGGTTTCTTAAGCAGAGCCCTTTCTACCATCTGCTCACACAAGAGATATCGTTAAGTGTATATTTCGGTCTTCCAGGACAAAATCATTAGAACAACGGACCAGCACCAGAGGCGTTCCCATACACACAGGCGTTGGAGCTGTTCTTCATGAAATCCCAGAAGGATGAAGTGCTCTGACAAACAATGCCATCTTTGCACAAAAATTATTATACTGGAATGAAAAGTCAATAAATAAACATGCTGTTAAAACCCAACCTACATTCATTTCTTTTCAAACCTTTATTTAACCAGATTGGTCCCATTGATATAATAGATCTCTTTTTCAAGGGAGACCTGCATTGTATTAATTGTGTTGGCAAGTGGATGCTGACCTATTGGTTGCAAGCATTGTTTTTGAGTTAATCTACCTCGTAACGATCAGACAGTATAGAGGAGTCTCATCTTTACACGTTTGTGCAGCCGATTATGCATATAAGCTTACCTTCACCTAAGCTGTCACGTACTGTCAGGCATAAATCCGGATTGGCCTCCACCAGTTCAAGAAGGATGTCTTCTTCCACTGCTGTGTCAGTTTCATCAAAGATTTGAAGTTCAGCCGCATCAGAAAGCCCAAACTTGCGTTTGACTTTAGGAAGTTTAGCATGACACCAGAGAAAAATACAAGAGGCAGGTTTTTAACTGTACATATTATGAATGACAATTTAATTAAAGTCATTATTATTATAATCATGCCAAATCTACACAGAATTCTAAATACTGCATCTTTAAGCCAAACTACTAAGCAAGTTAACTCAGGTGAGGGGATTTGGAAACGGTTTCCGAAATAGGAAGCATATTTTGGAAATCAAAATAAACTAAAAAAGGCCTGCAGCAAAAATCATATTGTCCCCGCTGGCCAAAGCTAATAAAGTTATCAAAAATAATACCACACATCCTTTTGCTTCTGCAAAGCTGTACATTTGTTACACAAGATGGCTACTCACCTTCATTGATGAATTCCAGATAGGTGAACCCCAGATTTAACCTGATGTACTTTTTGGTACTCTGGTATTTTACCTTCAGCAACATGATGAGTCTTCTTAAAGAAACCACAATGGAAATAATGTTAGCAGTTAACTTTTTTTAGCTGCCACATCTAAAAATCTAAAGATTCTGTCTGGAACAATATATATATATATATATATGTCTGGAATTTTTAAATACGCAACCACTCATTTAAGTAGGCTTAGCCTCTTCATGCAGGTTTTTGTGATCCAACTGTACTGATATAAACAAGTCACCTCCTGTCCTCACCACGTGTCTAACTAACAGCTATAGCTTGATTAGCCTCTCAAATCAGTCTTCTTCTCATTCAGAAGCAGTTTTGGCACTTAATTAAATGGGACATGTTGGTTAGCTAATTGCCATAGCCAGTGAGCAAGTTAACAAGCTAGTTAAAAAACGGGGCGTTAGCATAGAGCTAGCGATAGCATCGAACTAGTGTTAGCATAGAGCTAGCTAGCAGCTAGACAAGAACACGAGAATAAGAGAAGACAACGTAAAACGAATATTATTGAAAATTGTAATAACCGTTCCAACATCAGTAGCTATCTAGCTTTACCTTGGTCACTCGCGCTGACTGAACTCAAAATAGCGTTTTTGGAAAGTTTTGGCTAACACAGCTGCAACTCATCTACACCTGATTTCCCGCTTATGGCCATGCATGCAAATTACACGTGACTTGGTGCAATGTAATACTAGTGAGAGTCATACGAGCAAAAGCCTCCACACCAACCTTGACACATTTGAGTCACACCCTACGTGAAGTTTATACATACTTTTAATACAAAAATGATCAGCATAAATGATTGAATATACCTGGTCCTTACCTTTTTGACCATGAGACTGCGGTCAACTCCAGATGGGTCTGCAGACCGCAAGGAGGCGGATCGTATAGGGGCGGATCGTACAGGGGCGTTTCCTATAGGGGCTATTCCTATAGGGGCGTTTCCTAACTTTTTTTATCCAATAGCAACTTAAGGGATTCCAGCTGCTTTTATAAATCCTCGCAGAAGAAGCCATTCGTTCTAGTGATGGGAATTCCGGCTCTTCTTGGTGAGCCGGATCATTTGGCTCGGCTCACCAAGAAGAGCTTACTTTTGGCTTACTTTTGACATTAGGGCAGGGATATCTAGATACTTTCCAAGGTTTCACATAATGAATTGTGCTACTTTTAAAGCAAGCAACGATGTTTTCAAATCTGTAATCAAAAAGCTCCTCAAAAACACTATAGAAGCAGTTCCTGCCGTTGTTACGTTAGTTCAAACAGTAACAACGGACTACTTTTCTTAGCGGATGCATGTCAATTTAAATCAATACATACAACTATTTTTTAAATCAATAAAATCTTTTTCTAAATCCATAAAAGCATTTCAATTATTATTGGGAGTCATGTCGTTACTTTGTTGAGAATGTGGCCATGTGTAATAAGCGGGATAATGTCCACATTGCACATTGCATAATGTGCCTTCATGCCGATCTAGATCCCTCCGCCAAAACAAAAAACGGCTCGTTCGCGGGCGAGAGCCGGCTCCCGTCGTTCACTATAGGAAACGCCCCTATAGGAAACGCCCCTATACGATCCGCCTCCTTGCTGCGGTCTGCAGCCAGACTCTATTGGTCAACTCAGCCGTCTCTCAAATTTGCTTGGTCAAATGAGCAGTTCTTCATTTTTGAGTGCGCGATTTATAGCGCCTTTACGGTAATCGCTGAGAAGCGGCACTGACGCAAGAGTAAAAGAATGCATGTTTTTTCTGCTTCATGCGATACAAATGATTTTTACCATGAGTTCTTAAAAAAACTAACACTGTTTGACTCAGTACAATAAAATGAAGTACTTCTACTGTCTTTTTTCTGGGTAATACTCTCAAATTCCCCTCCTGAGAACAAAATCATGCAACTTCTGCTATATTTGATGAGATAAAATGATTTTTAGCGATACATCCTTAATAAAAATGATACTGTTGGACTCAGAAAAAAGGCGCATTAAAACCGGAAGTGTAATTAACTCCAACTGGAGTGCATGCAATCAACCGGCCTTAGAGCCTTTTCAGCACTGAAAAGAACCCCCAAATCTACACTTATCAACTCGAAATAATTTACACTGAAAAATCTACACTATTTAACACCACAGAATTTGCTGTGTACAAATCAAATCCTGTAGCAGTTCTTAGGATTTAGCAGCCCGGTATAAATTACAGTTATTAAAAATGGCATAATGTATATAAAGTATATATTGCACATAAAGCACATAGTTTGACGGTATTTAACAGCAGCAAGTTACACAATGTTATAATCGGGAGATAAGTTTCCATTCATTTCAAGCCTGGGCAACAACGATTCAAAGATGTCTTGCTCCCAAACCAATTGTGTATTTCATTACAAAAAGCAGTTATACCATACTATGTTTAGGTACTAATGAATGATATCCTCAAAACAAACGCATACATAAATAACAAAGGAAAATACATAATTTAATAAATCCACAATATGATAACATTTTACAGATTAATGTAATACACTTTTACAAAACATAGGTTGATGTTATATCGGGGGGGAAAATACATATTTAAACATTTCAATTAGTCTCTGCATATTTAAGTAATGCTAGTTTATATAACAGATGAACAGATGAACAATATCCAGAAAGTAAGTGCAACAAATATATATAATGTGTTTCCAACATTTCCTCTGAAAGAGTGTTAGTCGTTGAGTTGAGCCATTCGTTTTGTTTTCGTGGTGCGATGTCTGCTGAGAAGTCCTTGTATGCCTTCGCTGACTGAGGACATCTGGGTCTGGCAGCTCCCCCCGCACGGCCTTGTAACGTGTACTCCTTTGAACATGTTTATATAATAATTAGGACTTTAAGAACAATTTTACACTCAGACAACAATCACAAAGTTGTAGCAGGCGACATACAATTACTTAGGACAATAGATATTACCTTACACCGTCAGCAACTGTAAACTGCTTTGGCTTAGTGGAAGTGAACACCATGTCACTCACTCTGCCTGGTTTCCCACCCTATTAATTACAAAAGAATTGAAAAGGTCGTCGATGCAACATACTAGATCAGCTCTTGGCACAAAGGAAATACTCATTAAACCGTGGATACACATTCTGTACTTACCATGGTTCTTGGCTTGAGCCATCGCTGCTCTGTTTCAGTGCAGCTGAGGACAGGGGGACAGCAGCTGAGGACAGGGGGACAGCAGCTGAGGACAGGGGGGACAGCAGCCAGGTTGAGTGTGGAGTAGTGTGCGGTCTGGAACAGCAGTGCAACATTGTGGTTGCAGAGTGCTGTTCCAGCTACACAGGAACACTTTGCCACTGCAATCTCCACAGGTGAGCAGTTCTTAAAACAACATGTCAGTCATTTTACATTTAGGACACTGCTTCAATACAACACAGAGAAATGAGAAAGCTGAGAGCAGGCTGATCAGGCAAGTAGTAGGTGTGGGAAAAGGCCATGTCAGGTTGTCAGTCACATCACATACACAGAAGTTCTGCTGTTTGGAATACTGTAATTTAAGGACATTCAAACAGATACGCTTGTATAGCCTGCCTCAGCTCTCGCAATGTATTATCTTATATTATAACTACATAAAATAGTGTTAGTAGAACGTTGAACAGCTTGACATAGATGTAGGGTACAAAACCAGCACTTACCTAACACTGGCCAACACAAATGGACCCAACATGGATTATACCAGTGTTGTAGTCAAGTCACCAATTCACGAGTCCAAGTCACTCTCGAGTCCCCACTCTTCGAGTCCGAGTCCAAGTCCGAGTCACCTAGAGTCGTAGTCGAGTCCGAGTCCAAGTCCAAGTCCGAGTCATCCAAGGAGTGTCTGAGTCGAGTCCGTGCATTTTGCGCTGCTCTTTCCCAAAATGGAAACGAAATCTTTAAAAGCATACAGCACGATGCGGGGTGTGTCTCTGGACATCTTTAGACTGGTATAGCAGCGGGGGCGCGCCCAGTACGTGAACTCGCCTCGCAGGTGCACACGCCAGGACACAGAGGACATCAGACTCCAGAGAAAACTTGCTCGAGTCCGAGTCCAAGTCCAAGTCATCGTGCGGGAGAATTCACGAGTCAGAGTCTGAGTCGCGTCAATCAGTGAGCGAGTCCGAGTCAAGTCACGAGTCCCGAAAATCGGCACTCGAGTCCGAGTCCAGGACTCGAGTGCTCCATCTCTGGATCATACTAACCACTCAGTAAAGAACAGCAGCCGCCACAACCAGTTTCTGGGGTTTCCATGAAAGCAGAGACGGGTTTCAACCTCTCATTAAGAATCTTTGATGAAAGCTAAGTTTGGGTTTAGCTAATGTATTTATCATTTTACACGAGAGGGTTACGAGACGAAAATAAATCTGTAGCCCCTTCCTGCTACACACACATAGCTAGCTACCAGTTGATGTGAGCACATGTATTGTCACTATGTAATCTGTTGCCACCAGGGGCGTCGCCTTGGGTAGGTTAGACAGCTACCATACTGAATACATGTTTACTGTGAATGTATGCTTCCAGGAAGAGACCTTTTCTTATATATTTTGTATTTTTTTGTTTCACCCTTTTTCACCTCCTTCCTTTCCTCTTCCAATCATTTTCGAGTTTGTTGGAACAGGTCGTTCAGAACGAATCATCAAACCGTCAACTATACTTAGAATAATGTTTACATTTTCTATCAGATTATTCTTCGATATTGAAGAAGATAATTCCTCCTTTCCCTCTTCCTCTCATTTCCGGGTCTCGCTATGTCGGCTCGTTCAAATGTCCTCCGTTTCTTTTCTTTTTTTAGAAAACTTTATTTTATATTATTTGGGCAGTACATGATATACACAAGTTACATTAATAATACACATAAAACACAATGAATACATATATAAATAACATAAAGAGAGCACGTTTATGTTCAAATGAGACGCAGCTCGGTCACAGACTCAAAACGCCCCATGGCCAGGGCCGGATTAGTACCTGCAGGGGCCCCTGGGCACTGAGCGCTCATGGCCCCCCCCCCAACCCAACAAGTAACACCACGCCTACCCAATCCTACCAACATGACCAATATTTAGAATTTTCAGTCAATCTGGCATGTCAAATTGCACACCTATTTGTCAAAAGCAGGGACGCAGCCACATAGTTCAACATATGGTTAATCCGGCCCTGCCCATGGCTGAGTCGATATTTTTCTAAAACCATTTAGTGCTTCACATAATAAAATACACAACAGCTGTAGCCTGTAGGTGCGTGTGGTACAGTGTGTAGGTGCGTGTGGTACAGTGTGTAAGTGCGTGTGGTACAGTGTGTAGGTGCGTGTGGTACAGTGTGTAAGTGCGTGTGGTACAGTGTGTAGGTGCGTGTGGTACAGTGTGTAGGTGCGTGTGGTACAGTGTGTGCGTCGATCAGTTGGCCCGTAATTTACTTCCCTCATTGTAGCGACCAGAGAGGGGGGGGGGATATATCCAGTCTATGATAGTGTTACGTTATTATGAGAGTGCTCTGTTTGATTCTGAAATGGTATATATTTATATATATATGTGTGTGTGTGTGTGTGTGTGTGTGTGTGTGTATGTGTGTGTCCGCATTTGTAGCCTGTTACTGTCTCATTACACCGCACTGTGAATGAATCAAAGTAAATATATAAGTGGTCATGAACACATCTGTCCATCAGACAGAGGGCTGCTGTGCCTCCTGTCATCATTAATTATGAAGGTAGATATGGTGCAAAATGCGAGAGCGTGAAAACCTGATGTGAGCACTTGCAGAAAAAAAATCTGATCTTGTGTGCATACATTTACACTTGTATAAAATATCCACGTAACTGTGAACCAAATTTACACTTGTAAAAAATATCCACGTAACTGTGAACCAAATTTGAAGTCACAGAAGAAAAAAAAAAGTTTTGTAGCTTGTAGAAAAAAAAATGAACTTAGTGATGAAATGTTCACTTGCAGAAAAATACATATTTTTTAAATATATTTTCCATTACAACTGCAACTTTATTTATTACAAGTCATTACAACTTGACGAATCTGCTCTGTGGCAGTATAAATCGACGAATCTGCGGTCTTGACTTTTGCTACACTTCTTGCGATAAATGTGTCGCAAAAGTAATTTTCACCTGTAGATGTGGGGGGAGGGGGTTGGAGCGAAGGGGCGGAGCTATCAGAACAACGAGGCTTGGGTCAGTCACAGTCACAGTCAGGTCGAACCGGATGACAGCGGGGCCTGTTCGCTAACGGTTCGGGTCGCTACCAGTCCGCTGACATGGCGCATCAATCAACGGTACATTTTGCCCATTACTTGCCCAGTATTACCTTGAATATTATTACTGTGATTGAGGATTAAATCCGCTTTGAAGACCACCGTTTTATATCGTGCAGTTTAGCGGCGAAATGACGTCAGTCAGCCAGCTAACGCTAGCTCTGTTGAGTTTATGCTAGCTAAACAAGTAGTGGTTGTAGTCTATACAGCAGTAATTAATATATTATAGCCTACTGCTTTGGCACTAACGGTTGATAACCGTTTATGAAAATAAAACCAATTGAACTGTACTGAAATAATGACAAATTTTATAATTGTCTTGGGCTCCTGCTGTGTTTTTAAAGCCTTTGTAAATTATCCATGCTATTTTCTATTTAGAACGAAGACTTTCGAATCTTAAAATCCCTTAACGTTTGTATGCAATTGTGCTAAATTCAACTCTGGAATCAAGCAAATATTAATATGTTTGCATGACATTAGTTATTTATATTTTGATATCACTCAACTATACGTTTAATACATTTAAGTCAAGCTAAGGTACATGTGATGGTAGCTAGTTAGTGCTCTTACCTGTGAGGCCTCCTCCAAACAGCATAATAACCAGACTGTATCATTAAAACTAAGTACCAGTTCTAGATCCTTGACTTTAGACAAACAATTCAAAAGACAACATGTATTTAAAGACCAATCTTTATTTGAATGTGCCTCTTAACCTGAGATATTAGTTATACAGTAATAGTATTGACAATCTAAAAAAACTGAGCAACTCAACGGTTAACTTTCTATTTCGTATTGTCTAAAGCATTTATTATTTTCATTTCCTCGTCCTGTCTGTTGGTGTGGAGAGGACTGAGGGTCTTTCCTCTGCGAGGAGGACCAGGCCTGATGGAGGAGCCCATGCTGGGCACAGCTGATACCAACTGCACAGGCCTAGTCTGTCACGTTATTTGACTAAATGTGTTTACTTATACATTTAATAGGTTTACACCTTCTGTCCATATGTGCTTTTTATTTAAAACATTTGATTAACTTTTGGTTCACATTTCAATAAATTGTATTTGTATTTGCATTCCTTTTGTCCATTATTCTTACTGAACATGTTAGATTACACATTCACATCTGACTGAAGATTGGCCCCATTTATTTGTGACGTTGCAAACTCTGCGGTACAAGGCACAAGTGATGTGAAGCTCATAAAGTGAGGCAAATAGAAATAATCAGCGGATGGAGTGTAGATGTGGAAATAGGTGCATTCGATCAGCTGACTGTTTTTTATAAGCCTGACTATAACCACCCCTTCTCTGAGGTGCAGGCAGCGTCACAAACAAATGATGGTCCTGATAGACTACAAAAATATTCGGTGTGCAGATCTTTTTTTTCACAATAAAAGTAGTTTCTTAGTGAATGTCCTGTACTGGTCTTAAAAACTCATAACATCAGCTCTTAATGTTCCTCTTGGATGTTCTTCTTGACCCTCAGAGAAGGAGAAGATGTCGTGTCTTTCAGGCATGTCCTTTCCTAACAAAAATTACAGGAAACATAAAACATTATTGCAGAACAAGTGTGTTATTTATGAAAGCGGTGTGTTTGTGTGTTTAGGGGCTGTAGATATCATTATTTTGTAATTGTAATGTTTTATTTTAACAGTGAGCAATCAGATTATGAATGAACAGTATGAAATTCATCAACATTGAAATATATGTTATTATCAAAATAATATTGAACTGTTATCAAAACGTAGTGCAACTGTAGAAGCTTGCTCTGTTGTCTCACTGAAAGAATAACTTTTACCACGTTTTTTACAGACAATATTGAGAGATAAATAGTAGCAGTTCTCACTATGTGTTAAATATCTTTGCCTTCAATACATTAAATTAGAAAGCTGACAAAGTCATATTGCTAAATATCTAAATGTAACTTTTTGCATGGAAAAAACCCTCAACTTAACTGATGTGTAGGTGATCTAGTATTTAGTATTGTTTAATGGAATGTATATCAGTGTATTAAAGTCAATACTTCATTTATTTAAACCAATATCTTTCTTGATTCTTTGTACAGTATGAAAAATAGAGTATTTGTACCTGAGCTGAAGTTCACTGCTGTGAGGAGTCCAGTTCTGTCTCTCACTCTCTGGTCCAGCCTGTCTGCATCACCTGGACACCTTAAACAAACAGATATATATGTAAAGTACCATGTGTACAAACAATATAACTGATTCTCTTCTGTTGAACATGTTGGATTGTGTATTGTCCGAGTCAGGGTCCTTTTTATTTTACTGTAACTTTGGAAATTGTGTTACCAATGCTTACTGTTTATTTGATATCAATTTGTAATACAATTAATAAAAACAACAAGGTTTGGGTTCGTTATTCAGATGACTGTGACGTTAACGTGTAAACTCAATAATGAACTCCAGCTCAACCAACCATATTGTAATATCTATGTAATCATCTTGAAATATGACATTAATAATTGTAATATACACACATCTTATTGTGAGGTTGATTTCATATACACTACTTCGACGTTAGCTAAATAGAAAATAGCATGGATAATTTACAAAGGCTTTAAAAACACAGCAGGAGCCCAAGACAATTATAAAACTTGTCATTATTTCAGTACAGTTCAATTGGTTTTATTTTCATAAACGGTTATCAACCGTTAGTGCCAAAGCAGTAGGCTATAATATATGAATTACTGCTGTATAGACTACAACCACTACTTGTTTAGCTAGCATAAACTCAACAAAGCTATCGTTAGCTGGCTGACTGAAGTTATTTCGCCGCTAAACTGCACGATATAAAACGGTGGTCTTCAAAGCGGATTTAATCCTCAATCACAATAATAATATTCAAAGTAATACTGGGCAAGTAATGGGCAAAATGTACCGTTGATTGATGCGCCATGTCAGCGGACTGGTAGCGACCCGAACCGTTAGCGAACAGGCCCCGCTGTCATCCGGTTCGACCTGACTGTGACTGTGACTGACCCAAGCCTCGTTGTTCTGATAGCTCCGCCCCTTCGCTCCAACCCCCCCCCCCCCTCCCCCCACATCTACAGGTGAAAATTACTTTTGCGATACATTTATCGCAAGAAGTGTAGCAAAAGTCAAGACCGCAGATTCGTCGATTTATACTGCCACAGAGCAGATTCGTCAAGTTGTAATGACTGATTTGAGAGGTTGTAATAAATAAAGTTGCAGTTGTAATGGAAAATAGCTACAAAACTTTTTTTTTTCTTCTGTGACTTCAAATTTGGTTCACAGTTACGTGGATATTTTATACAAGTGTAAATGTATGCACACAAGCTCAGAATTTTTTTCTACAAGTGCTCACATCAGGTTTTACACGCTCTCGCATTTTGCACCATATCTACCTTCATAATTAATGGACGTCTCTTTAAAATGACCGCTCAGAGGAGAGGAGTTCTCATTTCTCTGACCGCCTGCTGCTTCCCCTCCTCTCTCCTCAGCTCCCCTCCTCGACTCCTCCGTTCGCATCTCCTGTGGGCGGGACTAAGTCTCTAGGATAGGAGTCGAGGATAGGAGTCGAGGAGGGGAGTTAGAGAAATGAGAAAGGGCCTGGGGCTCCGGCACCGACACGGTGGGCGTAGTTACCCTTCCTCAGATGCCGGTGGACACGGCCGACGGGGAACTGGAGCCCGGCCCGGGAGGAGCGGGTTTTAGCCTTGGCTCGGGCCTTTCCTCCGGTCTTCCTTTTTTTTTTTTTTTGGCACAATTTTATTTTACAGATTTCTATACAAAATAAAATCAATGAGTGAATTTCAACAAAGAATAAAATACCAAGCAGCATAGCCAATACTGCTATTAAAAATAGCTCCAACTTTATCAGCTTCAATACTAAGGTGGTGAACAAATTGAAAAATACATAATTATAACAAATATGATTTATTAATAAATGAATACTTTTACATTTGTAGATGTTGACACTGCAAAAGGTATAATAATTTGTAATATTTGTATTCTTTCTATATCCCTAATAATCTTCAAAACGCTTTCTGGTTCTTTGAAGGCTCTATCCAGACTATCTTCTGGTTATTTTCTGCATCAATCCCTATTATCTCTTACAACAACAAAAAACAACATCTTGGACATAACCGCAAGACTGTAACCTCTTCACATTCTGTTGAGATTGTGAGTCAATAGCCATGTCTCACACATTGCTGTTTTGAATCATTACTATGTGGATGACAGTTGAACTGGATGATGTAACATGTATGCCATCTGCTGGAAAGAAGACGTGTCGCTCTGTTGGCTCGTTTGGACAACAAAAGCAGAGTGAAGCTCTCATACCATAAACAACCTTTGAGTACAGACACCGTCCTGCAGAGAGCACACAGCCCAACAGCACGTTGTTGGTCTAGTGTAATCTTACAAAACGTTTGCATTAAGACACTAAGATTAGCTGGTCCATTGTAAAGGTCAGTCCACCTTAAATGAGCAGTGGTTCATCAACAGTCAGTGGTTAACGGATACATCAGAATGACAAAAACATGAAACATATTGTCCACAGACAGATTTCTCTCACGTGTGAACAGTCGTAAGACTTATTCATTGTCCTCTCCATCGGCTTCTGTTTCCATGTGTTCAGCTGAGCTGCTGATTGGAGGCTCTGCCTCTCCGTTATTCTGTTTGAATTTCATTAAGCTGTGAGGACTGACGACCAACACACTTGTGCCTTTTGAAATGATTACACCATTTAAATCTTTTGTCACAAACATTGCAGCTGTATATTTCCTCTCCCGTGTGGACTCTCATGTGTGTCTTTAAATGTCCACTCTGTGAAAAAGATTTCTTACAAACTGAGCATTTGAATGCCTTCTCTCCTGTGTGGACTCTCATGTGTGTCTTTAAACCTCTACTCCATGAAAAAGCTTTCTTACAGACTGAGCAGCTGTGTGCTCCCTCTCCTGTGTGGACTCTCATGTGTTCCTTTACATGTTCCTTCCGTGAAAAAGCTTTCTCACAAACTGAGCATTTGAATGCCTTCTCTCCTGTGTGGATTCTCATGTGTGTCTTTAAATGTATATTCTGTGAAAAAGCTTTCTTACAGACTGAGCAGCGAAAGGGTTTCTCTCCTGTGTGGACTCTCATGTGTTCCTTTACATGTTCCTTCCGTGAAAAAGTTTTCTCACAGACTGAGCAGCGAAAGGGTTTCTCTCCTGTGTGGCCTCTCATGTGTTGATCTAGATCTCTTCTATCTCTAAAAGCTTTCTGACAGACTGAGCAGCTGAATGGTTTCTCTCCAGCACTACGTCGGGGATCACTGACAGATTCTTGTCTATGTTTCAGTGAGTTTGAGCCTGAGGCAGGTTCTCTGGTCTCCTTCCAATCAGCACTGTCTTCAGTGTCAGGTTCAGAAGAGTCTTCAGTGTCTTCAGAAGAGTCTCCAGTGTGGTCCTCAGTCTTTGGTTGTAAACTGCTCTCTGGATCTGAGCTCCTGGCTGGTTCTGGTTCTCCACAGTCCTCTCCATCAGCTTCTGTTTCCATGTGATCAGTTTGTCTTTGATGAGTCTGAGAGGACTGAGGTTTCTCTTCATCATCTTCACTCTTCACAGGGTCAGGAGTGAAAGTGGACTTGGTGATCTCAGCCTCCTCCAGCTCCTGAAGCCGCTCCCCCTCCTGTTCCTGCTTAATGTGTGGGGGGGGCTCTGGGTCCTCCTGGTCCAGGCTGGTGCTCCGCTCCTGCTGGTCAGGGAGAGGCTCTTCTTTAACCACCACCAGCTGCTGGACATCTGCTCTGTGTATCCGAAGCTGCGGCTGTAAAACAGCGTCCAGTAGTTTCTGGAGTCTCTCGTTCTCTTCTTTGGAAAGAGACAGCTCCTCCTCGAGCTCTGCTATTGTTTGTTCAAACAGAGCACATTTCTCTTCATTAGCAGCAGTGAGTCGCTGCTTCTTCAACGACAGCAGCATCTGGACTTTACTCATGTTTCCTAGATCACCTTTTCCTGCAGACTCCGTTAAACACACCGTTTCTCTCTCCGTCAAACTCTCAATCTGACTAGCGTTGCTAACGTGTTTCCAGCTAGCATGCTAAGCTAGCTCCTATAGTCCGAGGTAAACACTCCAGAGAAAAGAGCACAGAGTCCATTCGGAGGTTTATCCAGACACACAGATGATGGATCAGTAGAGCTGGAGCTCACACACACTTTCTCAGGAACACAGAGAGAGAACCGAAGCGACGAGACGCCTCATGCAGGGCTCGAGTTATGTGTGAGCCAATGGGAGCTGAGCTCCGGTCTTGCTTCTTTTTTTCTTTTTTTTTAGAACACTTTATTTTATATTATTTGGGCAGTACATGATATACACAAGTTACATTAATAATACACATAAAACACAATGAATACATATATAAATAACATAAAGAGAGCACGTTTATATTCCAGTGAGACTCAGCTCGGTCACAGACTCAAAACGCCCCATGGCTGAGTCTGGGATTTGTCCAGGGTTTTTCTTCTCCTTAGTTCAGTAAGTATTTGTTTCACGATGGTGCCACTGTTTATGATCGTCTGATTTAGTGTCATTTTGCACCTTGTTATCCAGATTTTCATGCATGTGATACAAATTACTAGCTGAAAAAGGTCCCTGTGTTTATTGTCCATCCCCTCATCCAGAATACAATACATGATTGAGACATATTCTACATTGAACTCTAGCCCGATGCCCCGTAGGAGCGACCACACCTCCTGGGCTCTGTAGCAGTCCATGAGGAGGTGCTGTAAAGTCTCGTCCTCCTCACAGTTAATCATGGGGCATGTTCTAGTTTTCACATAGCAGCTCCATGAGACCACAGCTCTGACCGCAAGTCTGTTGACTGATGTCAGCCACCTCACGTCTCTCATGCTCTCCGATAACTGTTTACTGTTACCTTCGTCAGGTGTGGTTTTTGTATGCTATAACACCTCCATATTTGAAATCGTTTATCATTTTGAAAATTGCTCTATTTGGTAGTCCGATCAAATCAATCTCTAAATGCTGGACTTCAGTTGTGAAGTCACCATAAACTAACTTCAAACCGGAGAGACGTGATGTAAGCAGGCCCGGCTCCAGGATGAAATGACTGAGGGGGCTGTTAAAAAATCCGAGGGGGCGATTTTTTTTTTCACGACAACGAAAAATACTGGCAATGTAATGAATTGACACACCAAGCTTTTTTCCTTCTCACTGCTCTACAATCTCTTTGCTTCTTTATTTTTATTCCGGATTTACCCCTCTCGTTCTGTTATTTTCCTCTGATCTTTAACCTCTTAAGCCCCACGGACCCGAGCTCGGGTCCGAAAATGCTATATAAGTGTCATTCATGAAACTATTAATATTCCATACCCATCTGACCGGAGGAAACTTGGCTAACTGACGATACGAAAAAAAATAAGTCTCACAAGAAGCCTCTAAATGAGCCCATGTCAAAAACGGGCAATTGCTATTTCTGCTCATAACTCACAAAAACGATCATTTATAATTCATACTTTCTGCACAAACAACACGTTTTCTGAAAGCTGAGATTCCACAGATTCCATGGGTATACACCCCATCACTACAGGCACAACATTAACCGAGCTAGCAGCCAGAACATAGCAAGTAAACAATATCAGTTTTCAAATCCATGACAATGGTCTTACCTTGGCTGTTTTGTGATCAAAAGTTGTGTTCAAAGGAATAAAAACGCTGCTCAGGGTTAATCCAATGTCTCTTGTCACTTTAAAATGATTACTGATAATCAATCCTTTCATTCACGGCAGAAGAGTAGGTCCAACGATTAACAGTCCGTGGCTTCAGCTGCGGGAGGTGCAGTTTACGCATAGCTCCCCCTCCGCAGGCGTAACGTAGTTACGTATTTTGAAACTGCTACTCGATTTGATTGGCTCTAACGATTCAAAAAAGGTGTCAATCACCCAAATCGACCAATGGGTTCCAGAGGTAGGAGCTTGCGTAAGTATAAATAAAGGCAGTATAGCTGGTTTACGCACACCCCTCTCTTTTTACGCAGGATAGTAGGCTATAGCATAGCATAGCATGTCCCAGCATGTCCCGCAGCGACAGGAGAGCAGAGAACGGCAGATCGATCAGCAAAACAGCAGGATTTGTTTTCTTTGTCTTCATTGTAACAATCGTATTTCAGGACTCTCCGTCGGAAGATAGTGATCTCGTCACGCATAAAGGGGATAGTAATGACTCTGATTATGAACCCCCGTCACCGGAAAGGTATGTCATCTCTCTGTTTGTTATTACTTATGTATTTGGTGTAAGAGTATTAATCTGTTTGTATCTATTTGTTATTTATTTGGTGTAAGAGTGTATTCATCTATAGTAATTTCACACACATGACAATAACACGACGGCATCCATCTTGTGATATAATGTTCTTTCACACACTCAACAACAAACAGAGAAGATGGATGCCATTTTTTGTTCTTGTTGTTGAAATAAACAAGACATATACATATACGGTATTACATTACATTTCATTTAGCTGACGCTTTTATCCAAAGTGACTTACAACTATATATATATATATATATACATACATATATATATATATACATACATATATACATACATATATATACATATATATATACATACATATATATACATACATATATACATACATACATATATACATATATATATACATATATATTAGGGCTGTCAGTCGATTAAAATATTTAATCGCGATTAATCGCAAATTAATGGCACATTTTTTATCTGTTCTAAATGTACCTTAGAGGAATATTTTTCAAGTTTGTAATACTCTTATCAACATATGAGTGGACAAATATGCTTTATATGTGTGTTTATTATCATTTGAACAATGACAAATATTCTCATGAATATTAAACACAACAACCTCTGAACATTACAAATATTCGCCTCAATTAAACCTGAAACCTCTCATACAATAATACAATACAAATGGTGTGTGTGTGTGTGTGTGTTCATTGGAGCTATGTGCAACTCAAGGCATATGCTCGAACGGGAGCTGCCTGGACGTTGCAATCATGTTGCACGATCAGAGCTGAGTGTGCTGACTGTTCGTACAATGTCCCACTGTCTGCTACCTGCATAAAGTCAAGTGCTCGGCGCAGTTGTCGGCGAAATGTCGCTCCTCTGTTTTCATTTAAACAGCTCCTTATATCCGTTAGCGTAGCTAGCTAGCACCAGATGCTAACAACAACAATACACGTAAGGTCTCTCTCTCGCTCGAGCGACACATACACACACCCTCCCGGTCCTCCCGATGGCCAGTCGGTGCCTGCCGGTGAGCGTGGAAGTGTGGTCTGCTGCCGCAAGCGTTATTAACGCGTTAACTTGACAGCCCTAATATATATATATATATATATATGCACAGTGCGGGACACCTGGTTACCCTACAAACACACGGTGCTGCCCTTCACACACACACACGCAAATCAAGTTGCATAAATGCTTGAGCTACGTTTTTATTATAATTACTGTGAAATCTGCCTATTATGTTTTCGTCATTATTACAACAAACACACACTTGCAACTGATAACACTGGCAATGATTTTAGATGTATTAGACTATTAAAAAAAGAAATCATGCTTCAAATAAGTGGGGGTACGGCGTACCCCCGCATCCAACGCCCACTACACCACTGGTTAACAGACTAACATTGATTTCCTCAATTTATAAATGGACAGGCTCTGTAATTATACCATAACCTTTTCTCATCTATCCCTTAACTCCTCTTCCTATACAGATTTACTTACCTCTAGTCAGGATTAAAGAAACATTAATCTGGTTGATTTTTTATTTTCAGGATTGAATGTTCAAATCAAGGCCTAAAACCTGGCATTTCATAAGAAAGTGACTAATATATAAACCAAATGTAATATTGGATAAAATACTGCACCAAATGGACAGACACAGAAAACAAATAAAGTCCCCTGGTTTGTCTCTGGAGTCTAACTGCCGTGAGAAAAATCAAATCAATGTTCCAAAATCCGTCACTAGATGTCGCTCATTTTACCAATACGGTTGATATAATACATAACATATTATTATTCTAGTAAAAGGGCTCGCTTTGGCAAAAACCTGATCCATACAGGCAGCCCTAAATAATAACAAGTAACCATCATGTGTGGTGCTATCTGTAGTTGTCTGTCTTATTTTGTGTTGATGTCATATTGTTTTCACCTGGGCCGGCCCTTGGCATAGGCAGTACAGGCGAATGCTAAGGGCTAAGGGCATCAACCCATCGGGGCGCCGGAAATTGGGGAGAAAAATTACATAATGTATTTTTTAGCTGCCCGGATTATAACAGACAAAGACTCATTCTGAAAACTGCACTGGAACAACATAACATCAAGGACATGGATTTCAAGTCAATACACAGTAAATCAAGAAATGAAGTAAACAAGCTGATCTTCAAGTTCCTCAAAACACTGGTCTGAGGACAAGGACTTAATATAAACGTTTAATAAATCAACAGTAGGTGGCGATATATGCTCTAAGTGGAAGTGATTCGCCATTAAAGAAAAAAGAAGAAGAAGTAGTAGTAGAAGAAGAAATATGCTAACGCTACAAAACAGGCACAACACTGTTACTCTGTTTTTACTGACATATAACATTTGATTTCACCTTGCTCGATTTTTTTAACGCACGTTCAAAAATGGGAACATTTCCGGGAGTTTCAACCGGGTACCAGCCACCGAAAACGGGGACTCTGCCCGGAAAAAGGGGTAGTTTTTGTCACCCATCCGACTCTGTTTACAGCTAAGCACACACGCTAACATAAAGACTACAAGCTCACTTGGGGTGGAGGCTTTTTTACATGTTGCTTGACTGCCTGCCCACATATCTGATCTAAACGTAGTAACGTGTATTGGGGAAGATAATTATTTAAAGTTATTATTTAATAATTGTGACATTTGTTGTACTTTTTGATGGATGAATGATGCTCAAAGTGAAAGGGAATACGGGACGTCCCGGCTAATACGCGACGGTTGGCAACCCTAGCTCTACACGCGCCTGGTCCTCTCCTCCAGATTATCGGGCCTCCCTCATGTATCTGTCCGGTTGCCGTTGGCTCCCCTCCACATAGCAAGTCCTCTTGTCGTCCTCTCATCTCTTCCAACAGATAATGTCCCTCCTGTCTGTTTTTCCTCTCCCGCTACTCCATCGCTATCAGAACCAGACGGCCTACTTGGCTCCGAGGCCCCGCGGCCGGCACCACTACCGCTCGGTACAGAACTAATCTGTCCTTCCTCCTCATCACAAAACATGCCGAAGCCTACAGGTTATTTTAAACCTGTAGGCTTCGGCATGTTTTGTAATAGCTGCTTGTCTCGAAACTACTTTTCCCTCAACAATTTCCTTTTCCGAGCGCCACTCTCAAACTTTTTCTTCTCAAACTTTTTCTCCTCAACAACCTTCCACAGTTCCTTTGTGAGAGAATTACACCCAAATCTGCCAAGTGTCAGGGAAAATTGTTAAAATCACAAACTTACCTTTTAGAGAAACAGTCTTTAAGAAAAAATCTAATCAGACTGTACTTCATTTTCTAGTTTTAAGGTGTTGCATCCCTCAAAGTGTGTCTAAAAGTATCTTGGCAAGAGAAAAAAGCCAAAATCTGCCTTTAAAAGAATCCGAATTCCTTATAAAGTACTTCATATACAACCAGTTTCAGTTTTCAGACACCAAACTGTATCTAAAAGTATCTTGGTAACACAAGAAAAAGAGTAAGTGTAATTTCTTCGGTAATGTTACAGAATGTTTCTGAAAAATGAAGATTCCAGGACCACTTTAAATGTTTCGTTTACAATACTATTACATATAGAGGAGAGCTCTTCTTAGGGAACATCCTCTCCCCTACTTTGTACCATCCAGTCATTAAGCCCATATCCATTATCCTGGTGATAATAAGGGTAGGCTACATCAGACTTGGTTTTTCTCAGATCCATGGCTAGTTTTCAACGGTCGTCATGGTGGGGTCCTTCGTTTTAGATGATTTGCTGAGTGGGGTGGGACTTATTGCGTTGAGTGGGGGGAATCAGTGTAGAATTGAGAGTTTTTAGAAAGAAGTTCTTTAAGCGTTGTAGCTTTTTCATCTCATCTCCAGCAATAGGTCATAATTTAAGAACAAGTAATAGTTTTGTCAAGATTCTACAGAAAAAAGTCAAAAAAGTATAGTACGTCAGAAATATGTAAAAGTCATATAGTATGTTGAAAATCAAAAAAAGAAAACTCAATTCAATACAAATTAATGAATATTTTACCCTGTTCTAAAGTTTTGCACCCTTAAAGAAAACCCCCTTCCTTACCAACTACTTCATATTATACCCTTTGTTAAGTGTTGCGTACATCAGGGTGTATCTCAAAGTATCTTGGTAACATAAAATAACTAAAATATGTAAGTTTATCAGAAAAGAAAAAACCTTGTTTATCTGAACAAGTGTTGCATACACCAAAGTGTGTTTAAAAGTATCTTAGTAACACAAGAAAAAGAGAAGAAAGCGTTAATGTTAACAAACACTGGATTGTTCCACTGAAATAATAAATAAATAATTTCAAAGAAAAAGAACAAATGTATTCAGATAAAAGTATTTTGTTAGACTATTAAGTCCACGATGGTTATATTTAACCCCTAACCCATTTGTATTATATGTTTGTTGTCCTAATAAAGCCAGAGTCACCTGAATTAATTTTGTCTCCAGACCTTTTTTATTTTTTACATTTTGTAACAATCTTAAAACATTTGTGGTTTGACTCTTTTTAAAAAAGTTCTTTTTCATCTATCATTTTCAACCAAGCAGCAAGAGGTCAAATGTAAGAACAAGTAATAGTTTGTCACGATTTTATGGGAAATAGTCAGAGTGCGATGTCACATCTTAAAGACAGCTTGAACTGGATAAATGGTTAGTCTTTTTCAAACATAGCGTACGTTCTGCATGTTAGTATATCTGGCCCATCGATTTAGACCCTACTGCCCTAGACGCATGCCCTCAATAGGGTAGTCACGCTTTGGGAAGAGGTGTTTCATTTCACAGATCCACCTTGATTGTTATTGTGAAGAGGGACGGGGGAGGAACATTCAGAGGATGAAGAAGCATAAACATAACTTGTTTGTAAAACGGACAGCACGTCAGTTTCAAGAAAGATGACACCGTGTTTATGCATGACATGCAACATATCTTGAAGTCCTACAAAAAAAAAAAAAAAAAGGTACAAGTATATTGTGTTGAAAATATCGCCAAAAGTCGTAATATTGTATAATGTATTAGTTGCATGTTGTATTTTTGCTAGCAATCACTATGTAGTTTTTTCAAAAATATAATGGAAAAAAAAAGCGAGAAAGACAAAAACAAAATACGTTGAAAAGGGGATGAGTATGTCTGGCTCTCGGGGGGTTGGTGTGTTAAGAGTCACAGTCTGAAAGAAAATCTGCTCAGAAAAAGAAAAACTTAACTTTCTACCAGTTGTAAAGTTGTCATACATAAAAAACGCTATCAAAAAAGTAAGAGACTTACTGTTCCTTTGTGAGAGAATTACACACAAATCTGCAGAGTGTCTGTAAAAAGTCTTAAAAATCACAAAACCTGCCTTTTAGAGAAACAGTCTTTTAAAAAAAAGATATGATCAAGGGGGCATTAAGATCTTTAAACTATTAAAACCCTCTTCAAAAGAGACTTCCCCTTCACTGTCCTGCTTCATTGTAGGATTTCTGCCATGTCTCTACTTCAGTTTGACCATCTCTGTTATTATGTGATGGAATACTAGATAAATAAGTAATTAGATACCTTACCGTTACTGCGCTCATAAAGAATGATAAGAATAAGAATAATGCGTATTGAACTGGTTTAATTTTCTTTTTAATGTTTGAGCACAGGTTTTTCTAAATACATTTATGACTGTTAACAAATAATTAAAGCCATCATTATATTCGGACAGCGACTGCATATCGCAGATATCTGCTTGAAATTGTTGCAGCGGTCTGAGTACGAAAACTCTGTTTTCTTACAAAAAATCCACCCGTGTCGACTTGTACAAATGTATATGCGTTATCCTCTGATAAATATTCTCTGACTTTCTATATATATTTAAGTATATTACCTACCTCCCTCTGTTTACAACATGTTTGTCTCCATAGGGGGTTTATGACTTCTCCATAGGGGGTTTGGGGTTTTCCCCCTCCCTTATCCTTTAGCAAAAAGGCTGACTTTTTAAAATATCTGTTTTTTATATGCTTTACTTTGATTTGGAGCACCCAACGGATGGCTGTAAGTTGTCACCGGTGTCTCGCTGATTAAATTCATATCAAGACGTCTCTTGGCCATTTTCTCTCGACTTGAAAAATATTTAAGAGTGACCAAAGACGCTGGCTTTTTATTTAGACAGCCCTAAAGCGAGAGGGGTGAGGGGCGGGGAAAGTGTGTGTGTGTGTGTGTGTGTGTGTGTTCCCCCTCCTTCACCATATGTTTTCTCCCCTCATGTCCTGTCATGTCCTGTTTGCAAAAACAGAGAGGTTTAAATATATGTTTTTAGATGCTTTTACTTTTGATTAATTAATGTTATTTGCAAGTATTTGTAAGTTACATTCGATACTGTATACAGGATTAACCACACAGGAAGTGGTTAGGAGGCGGGACATATATCCTAGACATATTAATTGATTGAAAACAACGGCATTTTATTTTTCTCATTTTTTTAATTTTTTTTATTTTGTAAACCGGAAGCGGGGGCGGGACATCCGCCGGAAGCGGGGGCGGGACATCCGGTCGAACGAGGCGGGACTTCCGGTCGAACGAGGCGGGACTTCCGGTTTTCAAAAAATAAATAAAAAGGCGGGACTTCCGGTCAAATAAGGCGGGACTTCCGGCCGAAAAGGGGCGGGGCGACCTGTCACTTTTTCTGCATACTAATGAGATTGATATGGCATTTGTATCACTACTCCCGTCTCCTTCGGGACCAGAAATACCGGGAGTAAAAAACCCTGATTTTCTTCCCCATGAGGAACCCTGGAAAAAAGCTTTCTTTTAACAAGAGTTCCTGCCGCTCTGCACGGAGCGTGAGCCACTGTTCCCGGGATAACAGGGTTCCCTGTATCCCAAAGAACTGCGGGGGGAGAGGCGAACTTCAGAGACTACTCTCTGCCCATCCGCCTGCTCATCCATCTGTCCATCAGACACACGCGCCGCCACCCTGAGTACCATCCAGTACTCTGATAGCGCCAGGTGTACATTCTCTGGATGTGCTGTGGTTGGTGGCAAACCATGCCAGAGCCCTCCACACGCTGCATTTCACACAGGCTCTCAATATGTCGCCGTTTAGGAGAAGACTCGTAAACTGCGCGTTCACGCTCAACACCACTAAGGGATGAGCGGAGGTGTGTGCAGTGCTGTCCACACGAGGCGTAATAATGGCCCTCCGTGGGTTTATTACGACCGTGGGTAGGAGGTACGTCTGAGACAGAGGAAAAATCCATGCTGCCTAAACCCAAAACGTTTAAGTTAGATGGATTGAATAGTAAGCCTTGCTGTTTTATTAACCTCTTAAGCCCTGAGCCTGTTTTTCAGGTTTCAGGCTCGAAAATGCCACTAACACAACAAAGACTATATCTTCACTTCTAAAAGGGGTAAATTAATAATCTTTCCTCTCAAAGCAAGGTTACATCTGTGAGTTGGATGTAGAAGTGTCGGAATCAATATAGATGTTTTTATTTTAAAGTAACTTCAGATGGAACACAGTAAAAACATGTAAATTCTAATGTCCGCCTAAAAAAAACCCCATTACTTATAGTGAAAACCACCCTTGAATGATGGGCTAGTAGAATAAATGCTGTAGGAATCCAAACTATAACATATAATAAGTACCCTGTATCAAGATTGATGCAAAACAAGTGAAATTTGACCTTTTTAGAGAGGTTTAGAAAAATAAAGTCCAAGCGGACTCACCTCTGGGTAATTTGGGAACCATCAGTTCCATTTGAACTTTTTCACTGTAAAATCATTTTATTACTTTGAATTATCACTATAGGTATTCATTCCATCCAAATACAACTGTTGTGAAAAAAATAAAATAAAAATAAAACATAGGCTTACTCTGTTATCCTCTGAGCCTCTGAATTAGCCCCGAGCGAAAAATGCTAACCTATTACTGCACCGAAAATCACTCCTAACTCCCTTATTACTTATCCTAGCTGCACTTCCAACACATTGTTTATGATTGTAAAGACACAGAATCTAACGGTGCTCACCTCAACACTGAAAGATACAAACTTGCGACGTTATCAACAAAAACGTACATCAAAACAAGTGGAGCTAGCGCTAATGCGCTAGGCTAACATGGCTCTCCTTCCTCTTTGTCTGGTCTAAACTGGTCTTCAATGGCATTAAAACGATAAAAACGATGATGTAGTTAATCCATAGGTTAATATCCAATGTGGCTGCGTCCCCTTTGAAATGTTCTGATAATCTATAAGCAATAAAATTGCAATTCCGTTATCTGCTGTCCGCTCTGTGCTCCATGCGCTCTGGGTCCTGCAATTTCTGCTTCCTTACGTAGTAAACAATAAGTAAAGTCTGCTGCGTAATGTACTTACGCTGGCTGGCATTCTTTATACTTTACGCAGGACCATATCTCTGGAACCCATTGGTCGATTTGGGTGATTTACACCTTTTTCTTAACCATTACATCCAATATAATCGATGGGCAGTTCCCAAATCCACCTAAACATTACCATTGCGGACGTAATAGAGAAGCAAACGAAACATATCTGAAAGTACAAGCCCGGACGGCAAAACTTTATACCCAGTATATTGCCATAAATATGATGATGGATTATCAGTAAACATTTCTACGTGACACAAAGACATTGGATTAACCTTGAGCGGCGTTTTTATTCCGTTGAACACAACTTTTGATCACAAATCAAAAAAGGTAAGACGTAATTATTGTAATATTTTTGAAACCGGATGTTGTTTACTTTCTCTTTTCTGGCTAATAGCTCCAGGAATTCGAGGTCGTACAGTGATGACATTACATGTGTGGAATCTGTGGAGTCTCAGCTTTAAATCGTCTATCTTGTTTGTGCAGTTAAGATAGTAATAAGGGCATTTCTACCTTGAGTTCTGTGTAAAAAAGCGTTAGCATTAGTTAGCATTTTTTCGCTCAATGCTAATTCAAAGGCTTGGTATTACTCTTGTGTTTTTTTTAGCTAACAATTGTTCTTATTGTCAGTTAGCGGAGTTTCTTACCTTTAAAAGGGTATGAAACATTAATAGTTTCATAAATGTTAAGAAGCCCTGAGACATAGTCTCGTAAAAAAACGGTGGGAGGGGTCCACTGGGGGGACCTTTGGGCTTAAGAGGTTAACCGATAAGTTAAAAAACCCAGCCGGCTTAGGCAGAGAGCCATGCTGCCAAGTAACCAATAGGCTATTGGCAGCCGGCTTAACCGGGGAGCCTTGCTGCATATTATCGTCCATCTGTCCATTGAACACACGCGCCGCCACTCAGCGCGCCAACCTGCTCTGGATGTGCTGTGGTTGTCATGGTGACGAGCCACGCCAGAGCCCTCCAGACGCTGCATTTCACACAGGCTCTCATTATGTCCACTGTAACACATTTTCCTGTCAAACAACAGTAAAGCGCCAGCAGTCTCTTCACAGACGCCTGCACTTCACTGCAATACCATGGTACTCATACTGTGAAATGATTTTACAGCCTTTCTCATTAACAGTAAAATACCGGCAGCAGAGACGCCAGCAATACACTGAAATTATACAGTATTCATACTGTTGGACAATTTCAGTTTATCACTGTAAAAAATTAAATGATTCACAGTAACATTCTGGTTAGGGGGCTGCCAGTAGATTAGTGCTGAAAAATAACAGTAATTGCTTACAGTGTTAAACTGGACACCAAGGTGCGTTCACGCTCAACACCCCTAAGGGATGAGCGGAGCTGTGTGCAGTGCTGTCCTCACTGTAATAATGGCACTCGTGGGCTCATTACCGTGTGTAGGAGGTAGGTTTGGGACAGAGGAGAAAAACGGAGCTGCCTAAAAACCAATAGGTTTTAAAGACAGCCTATTTATGCAGCGAGCCATGCTGCCTATAACCGATAGGTTAGGGGCAGCCGGCTTACCCGGTGGGCCTTGCTGCTTATTATTATTATTCATCTGTCCATCGAACACACGCGTCGCCATTCTGAGTAATATTCTGAGAGCGCGCGACATGCTCTGGATGTGCTGTGGTTGTCATGGTGACGAGCCACGTCAGAGCCCTAGCCGCCGTTGGGCCCGGACCGAAAAGCTGCGAGGGGGCCTCCACACGCTGCATCTCACACCAGCTCTCATCCTGTCTCTGTTTAGGAGAAGGCTCGTAAACTGGACATTGAGGCGCGTTCACGCTCAACCCTGCTGAGGAATGAGCGGAGGTGTGTGCAGTGCTATTCACGCAGTGCGTAATAACAGCCCTGGGCTCATTACGACCGTGTGTAGTAGGCACTTCTCGGACAGAGGAAAAAAACCGTGCTGCCTGCTAACCGACAGGTTAGGAGCATCAGGTTTAAACGTCAAGCTCTGCTGTCTAATAACCGCCTGGTTAAATACAGCTGGCTTGTGCCAAGAGCCCTGCTGCCTGCTGACTGACAGGTTACAGCCGGCTCTTGCACCTCCACACGCTGTATTGAACAGCGGCTCTCATCATGTCGCCGTTTAGGAGAAGGCTCGTAAACCGGACATTGAGGCGCGTTCACGCTCAAACCCGCTTGAGGAATGAACGTTGTGTGGAGGCATATCTGTGACATAGGAAACACGCCCGTGCTGTCTAATCAACTGCCAGGTTTTAAAGACAGCCGGTTTGTGCCGCGAGCCCTGTTGCCTAATAACCGACAGGCTATGAGGCAACCGCTTATGTCATCCGGAGGAGAGCTCTCCTGAACCGGGGGAACGGGGAGATCTCATTAGGCGGCTGCCTTTCCGATGATCTCCGGGAGTTCCTGGAGAATACCGCCTATATGGCAGAGCCGAGATGGCGCATAGTGTCAGTCCGCAGCCGAACCTATAGGCTCGGCTGCCGGGCCGACACCGGGCCCCGCCCTGTCTCCCCCGTCAGGAGGAGAGGGAGGATGGGGCCGGGGGAACCACATGGTGATCCGTGAATGGAGGGGAAGGAGTCGCCTGACTGCTGCCCGCCACTCCGATCCAATAATCAAGGGCTTGGCCAATCATCCCCGGCCGCAGCCGCGAGAGCGTTCGCTCTCTGCTGTCTGTGGGCCAGAGGAAGACGGACACAATGAGTGCACGACACCTCGGGATTTGAGAGCCGCGTTTGCGTGCTCCAATCTCCGGCAGGACTCACCTGTATCGTCTGTGTAAAGCCGCTTCCTCCCTGGACAACCCTGTCTCCTAAATATTACGTTCCCACAGAACTAAACTGCATTCTCAATTACGTTAAGCAAGAAACATATTTTCTCCCACGTTACGTTCGTTATGAACGTGTCTCAAATACGTTTCTTTTCTACATATCTTCTAGAAACATATTTTCTCTCTCTCTCATGAGCAAGGCAGAAAATAATAGTTTTTAACATGCCAAAAAGCTGCTGTGTCGTTTATTGCACCTCAAACGTTAAAACAAATCCAGTTACGTGTTTCTGTACTTCCTCTAAGAAGAAAGGACAGTAACAGAAGATCTCTGTGACGCCAGATGTGGTGTTGTTAATGCGATATCATATCCGAAAACCATTTCAGTTTAGGATGGCCGAAGACACTACACTACCCATAATCCCCGGCTATCGTTTGGGACTACAGTCCCGTTGACAAACCCCGTGATTAATCTTCAAGCTCTGGGATTGGATGTTGGAGTGGCAGTGGGCCAAGGTTACGCCGAGCGTCAAGCTCTTTGAAATAGAACGAAACCACGGCAGACTATTCAAAACTCGACTCGAACACCCCCCCAGAACTACACATGCTGGCTATTGTGTTTCGCAACATGTTGTCTATGGCACGTCTCTACTGGGAATTGTAGTTTTAAAAGACGTTTTCGTTTTTCCAAAAATTAGAAGTTGACAGTATTACACTGTGTACAGCCCTGGAGGTTTAGGCGATAGGAAACACATTGGTGTGTACACATTTAAAACATGTAATTACTACATAGGTGAAAATCGCTTGTATCCATAATGGGCAGCATTAATATATATTCTACTCCACTACAATTCAGAGGTTAACCTGGTATTTTTACTTCACTACATTTAGTTTAGTTACTTTGCAGATTCTGATTAATGATGTGAAATATAAACAACCCTTAAAGCAGACTTTAGTTACACCTGAGTACAATTTAGGGAAGGTGATTGTCAAGTGCCAACAATCAGGCGAGATATTTGATAGTTGGTGCTGGAGAAGACTAAACATTTATCTGCAGATCTCTATCAAGTATATTAATTACTCGTTATTCTCTACTAATAGTTAATTACAAGACATCTATCAATATGTGTGTACCTCCACCATTAAACTGTCAAAATTCTGCACATTTCTTATACTATCTACATACATAAGAGTATAATTAATGTGTATAATATCAGTTAAAACAAGTGCTTCAACATAGTTAACATTGCAGGAAAGCAATACATTAGACGTTAAGTACTTTGTCAGGCTTAATATTTATCTGTAGATAGATACCCCCAACGTTTTTTTCTTATTTGAAAGAAGACCTTAACCTAAAGTATTATTTAATGTTTAAATAGAGGTTAATTAGTTTGTCTGTTTTGCACATCCTCCTACTAATATCTTTGTACATCCTGCACTAAACTGTTTTATCGTAGAGATCACTTACAGTATCTTCTTGATTTTTTTTATTCTATATTTCTATCACAGACCTTCTACTTTCCCCCTATGAAAGTATGTACTCTTAATATTTTTTTCATCAAATAACATTATTCAACAAAAATAACATTATTCAACAAAAATAACATTATTCAACAAAACTAATTCAATAATGTGCTTTAACCACTAGGCGGTGCACACAAGGTACACTAATAATAATAATAACAACTTTGTATTAGGACACTTATGTATGTATAACATCTGAAGATGTGTAGTTTTTTTCATGTTTTTACATAATTTTACAGGATATTGCTATACTATTTCTCATGCTTTACACATTACACATTAATATCTGATTTGTAAAACATCACAGACAGAAAGGCATATCCGTCATTTAATGGTAAGCTATTGAAATTGTGATTCCATAGATGTGTCTCCCATCACCCAAATTCTCTGACTATTCTCTCAACTCAGTATTTACATTCTTATAGTCAAAGAAAATCAGTCCTTTTCTATCAGCTGTGCACCGTTATGGTGTAAATGTAACCTATCTACCAATTGGATCAAATATAAAAATCAGCCAAATTAGTATTGATACTGCAAGGAGACGTATTTTGTGAAAAGAAATGCAAGGTGTTGTTTAATTGTTGATATATTTATGATCCACGTCACGTTTTCAGTTTTGGCGGCAGTTCTCCTGTTTGTCCAGAAGTCTTCTCATCAGGGCTCTATAAATAAAGAACTACAGCAGATGTGTAATATTTAATGCAGCCAAACTGTGTATTACAATGCCGTTATGTGATGACTTCCAAAGAGAAAAGCAAGAACACTCGGAATAAAGTATTATTATTATTTATTTATTTTCGGATATCATCGCATTAACATCATATCCCAACATGCATTGCGGCTAAACATCCAATCAACGAGCTTCAAGCTGAGGATCTTGGGTAATCTGTTCAGTGGGTTTGTGTGTATCCTCAAAATGTCCCTTATAGGCCTACGTCTGTTTCCAGTGACTTTATTTACGGCTAAAAAGCCCAAGATTATAGAATTAAACGAATAAATAAAAACAAGGATAATTGTGTTTTATTGTTGAGTAAATAAGGAAAAAAAGATTTTCAAAAATACAGATTTCAGTATTCTGAGGCTCTTTGCCCCATTTCTTTTCCTCACAGACGGGAAAAAAAGTCCGACATTATACGATTTAAAATAAAAACATAAAACACTGGCATGTAATTTACGTTAGAATAAATAGAATGGTTTTGAATAATAGATGAGAGTAAAATCTACTTCACTTTACAGCCCCGCCCAGTTTTGGGGAAACCAACGCTGTCATTTGAACGGCGATCAAGCCTGAAGCCACAGAGATCTTCTGTTACCGTCCTTTCTTCTTAGAGAAAGTACAGAAACACGTAACTCTGGATTTGTTTTAATGTTTGAGGTGCAATAAACGACACAGCAGCTTTTTGTCATGTTAAAACTATTATGTTCTGCCTCGCACATGAGAGTAACAGCTGGCGAAATTACAGCCTCGCCTACTGATTTCAGTGCTCTAAAATTATATTTATAAATGACTATTATCATTATTATAAGCAAGACAATAAATGACAAAGATATGTAGAAAATAAGCGTATTTAAGATACGTAACGTAGGAGAAAATAAACGTATTTGAGATACGTTCATAAGAAACGTAACGTGGGAGAAAATATGCTTCTAGAAGATATGTAGAAAATAAACGTATTTGAGTTACGTTCATAACGAACTTAACGTAGGAGAAAATACGTTTCTTGCTAAACGTAATTGAGAATGCAGTTTAGTTCTGTGGGAACGTAATTTTTAGGAGACAGAGTTGCCCTGGAGCGAGCCAGCCACAGCTGGTCGTAATTCATATGTCGGCTAACCCCGAGCCCCGCCCTGTCTCCCCCGTCCGGAGGAGAGGGAGAATGGGGCCAGGGGGAAATGTTTGCTTTCTAGTAAACATCTCTGAAAAGAGCTTGTGCCTGTACAGTGCTTCTGCAACGGAGTGCTGAAGAAAAGTGGGAGCAGTTGGACGGGCCTTCTTCCTATTTATACGGAAGTGAGGCCGGAGGTGGGGCCCACGTCATAGGTGGGCATGGATTAAATCTGTCAGTGCTGCACACGGTGCAGTGGGATTACCCAATAGCGATAGCCTTAGAGGGCGAAGCCTTATACGAAATAGAACATGACAGCGCAGCGCAACTATACTACGGACGTGACTGCCCTAGCAGTGACATCAACATAGCCTGCTTGTGCTACCACACTTTCCCCTCAAAATATCGTTAAATAACGAAACTTGTAAATAGTGCCAATCCATACAAAGTGTAACCACTGGACTGTGGGAAACGGTATTTCGATCTCTGTTCACACAAACTGAAAGATTGACAGTAAAGTTGATGTGATGGGTTACAGACTGCTTGGAAACCCAGATAAAAGCTTTGAGATTTCATCGTTTATAGAATATAATCAGAAATAAGGAACATACACTTATCCTCTCTTCAACACTATATAATAGAGGCACAGGTTCGATGAAGGAAAGCTCTCTGGACAGAAGTGTGTGGCTCTTAAAAGAGCCTTTGGTGTTGGTAGAAGTGGGTTCAGGGTGTTCACTTCTTGGCGGCCTTCTCGGTCTTCTTGGGCAGCAGCACAGCCTGGATGTTGGGCAGCACGCCTCCCTGAGCGATGGACACTCCTCCCAGCAGCTTGTTCAGCTCCTCGTCGTTGCGGACGGCGAGCTGCAGGTGGCAGGGGATGATCCGGGTCTTCTTGTTGTCCCGGGCGGCGTTTCCAGCCAGCTCCAGGATCTCAGCGGTCAGGTACTCCAGCACGGCGGCCAGGTACACCGGGGCTCCGGCACCGACACGGTGGGCGTAGTTACCCTTCCTCAGATTCCTGTGGACACGGCCGACGCGGAACTGGAGCCCGGCCCGGGAGGAGCGGGTCTTAGCCTTGGCTCGGGTCTTTCCTCCGGTCTTCCTTTTTTTTTTTTTAATGGCACAATTTTATTTTACAGATTCTGATGATTTTTATACAAAATAAAATAAACTCGTGAATTATTTCTTATTTCAACAAAAAATAAACTACCAAGCAGCATAGCCAATACTGCTATTAAAAATAGCTTCAACTTTATCAGCTTCAACACTAAGGTGGTGAACAAATAGAAAAATACATAATTATAACAAATATGATTTATTAATAAATGAATACTTTTACATTTGTAGATGTTGACACTGCAAAAAGTATAATAATTTGTAATATTTGTATTCTTTCTATATCCCTAGTAATCTTCAAAACGCTTTCTGGTTCTTTGAAGGCTCTATCCAGACTATCTTCTGGTTATTTTCTGCATCAATCCCTATTCTCTTTTACAACAACAAAAAACAACATCTTGGACATAACCGCAAGACTGTAACCTCTTTACATTCTGTTGAGATTGTGAGTCAATAGCCATGTCTCCCACATTGCTGTTTTGAATCATTACTATGTGGATGACAGTTGAACTGGATGATGTAACATGTACGCCATCTGCTGGAAAGAAGACGTGTCGCTCTGTTGGCTCGTTTGGACAACAAAAGCAGAGTGAAGCTCTCATTTCATAAACAACCTTTGAGTACAGACACCGTCCTGCAGAGAGCACACAGCCCAACAGCACGTTGTTGGTCTAGCGTCATTTTACAAAACGTTTGCATTAAGACACTAAGACTAGCTGGTCCATTGTAAAGGTCAGTCCACCTTAAATGAGCAGTGGTTCATCAACAGTCAGTGGTTAACGGATACATCAGAATGACAAAAACATGAAACATATTGTCCACAGACAGATTTCTCTCACGTGTGAACTGTCATAAGACTTATTCATTGTCCTCTCCATCGGCTTCTGTTTCCATGTGTTCAGCTGAGCTGCTGATTGGAGGCTCTGCCTCTCCGTTATTCTGTTTGAATGTCACTAAGCCGTGAGGACTGACGACCAACACACTTGTGCCTTTTGAAATGATTACACCATTTAAATCTTTTGTCACAAACATTGCAGCTGTATATTTCCTCTCCCGTGTGGACTCTCATGTGTTTCTTTAAATGTCCACTCTGTGAAAAAGCTTTCTTACAGACTGAGCATTTGAATGCCTTCTCTCCTGTGTGGACTCTCATGTGTGTCTTTAAACCTCTACTCCATGAAAAAGCTTTCTTACAGACTGAGCAGCTGTGTGCTCCCTCTCCTGTGTGGACTCTCATGTGTTCCTTTACATGTTCCTTCCGTGAAAAAGCTTTCTTACAAACTGAGCATTTGAATGCCTTCTCTCCTGTGTGGATTCTCATGTGTGTCTTTAAATGTCCACTCTGTGAAAAAGCTTTCTTACAGACTGAGCAGCGAAAGGGTTTCTCTCCTGTGTGGATTCTCATGTGTTGATCTAGATCTCTTCTATGTCTAAAACCTTTCTGACAGACTGAGCAGCTGAATGGTTTCTCTCCAGCACTACGTCGGGGATCACTGACAGATTCTTGTCTATGTTTCAGTGAGTTTGAGCCTGAGGCAGGTTCTCTGGTCTCCTTCCAATCAGCACTGTCTTCAGCGTCAGGTTCAGAAGAGTCATCAGTGTCTTCAGAAGAGTCTCCAGTGTGGTCCTCAGTCTTTGGTTGTAAACTGCTCTCTGGATCTGAGCTCCTGGCTGGTTCTGGTCCTCCACAGTCCTCTCCATCAGCTTCTGTTTCCATGTGTTCAGTTTGTCTTTGATGAGGCTGAGAGGACTGAGGTTTCTCTTCATCATCTTCACTCTTCACAGGGTCAGGAGTGAAAGTGGACTTGGTGATATCAGCCTCCTCCAGCTCCTGAAGCTGCTCCCCCTCCTGTTCCTGCTTAATGTGTGGGGGGGGCTCTGGGTCCTCCAGGTCCAGGCTGGTGCTCCCCTCCTGCTGGTCAGGGAGAGGCTCTTCTTTAACCACCACCAGCTGCTGGACATCTGCTCTGTGGATCCGAAGCTGAGGCTGTAAAACAGCGTCCAGTAGTTTCTGGAGTCTCTCGTTCTCCTCATTGGAAAGAGACAGCTCCTCCTCGAGCTCTGCTATTGTTTGTTCAAACAGAGCAAATATCTCTTCATTAGCAGCAGTGAGTCGCTGCTTCTTCAACGACAGCAGCATCTGGACTTTACTCATGTTTCCTAGATCACCTTTCCCTGCAGACTCCGTTAAACACGCCGTTTCTCTCTCCGTCAAACTCTCAATCTGACTAGTGTTGCTAACGTGTTTCCAGCTAGCATGCTAAGCTAGCTCCTATAGTCCGAGGTAAACGCTCCAGAAAAAATAGCACATAGTCCATTCAGAGGTTTATCCAGACACACAGATGATGGATCAGTAGAGCTGGAGCTCACACACACTTTCTCAGGAACACAGAGAGAGAACCGAAGCGACGAGACGCCTCATGCAGGGCTCGAGTTATGTGTGAGCCAATGGGAGCTGAGCTCCGGTCTTGCTTCTTTTTTTCTTTTTTTTTAGAACACTTTATTTTATATTATTTGGGCATTACATGATATACACAAGTTACCTTAATAATACATAAAACACAATGAATACATATATAAATAACATAAAGAGAGCACGTTTATATTCCAGTGAGACTCAGCTCGGTCACAGACTCAAAACGCCCCATGGCTGAGTCTGGGATTTGTCCAGGGTTTTTCTTCTCCGTAGTTCAGTAAGTATTTGTTTCACGATGGTGCCACTGTTTATGATCGTCTGATTTAGTGTCATTTTGCACCTTGTTTTCCAGATTTTCATGCATGTGATACAAATTACTAGCTGAAAAAGTTCCCTGTGTTTATTGTCCATCCCCTCATCCAGAATACAATACATGATTGAGACATATTCTACATTGAACTCTAACCCGAAGCCCCGTAGGAGCGACCACACCTCCTGGGCTCTGTAGCAGTCCATGAGGAGGTGCTGTAAAGTCTCGTCCTCTTCACAGTTAATCATGGGGCATGTTCTAGTTTTCACATAGCAGCTCCATGAGACCACAGCTCTGACCGCAAGTCTGTTGACTGATGTCAGCCACCTCACGTCTCTCATGCTCTCCGATAACTGTTTACTGTTACCTTCGTCAGGTTTTTGTATGCTATAACACCTCCATATTTGAAATCGTTTATCATTTTGAAAATTGCTCTATTCGGTAGTCCGATCAAATCAATCTCTAAATGCTGAACTTCAGTTGTGAAGTCACCATAAACTAACTTCAAACCGGAGAGACGTGATGTAAGCAGGCCCGGCTCCAGGATGAAATGACTGAGGGGGCTGTTAAAAAATCCGAGGGGGCGATTTTTTTTTCACGACAACGAAAAATACTGGCAATGTAATGAATTGACACATCGAGCTTTTTTCCTTCTCACTGCTCTACAATCTCTTTGGTTCTTTATTTTTATTCCGGATTTACCCCTCTCGTTCTGTTATTTTCCTCTGATCTTTAACCTCTTAAGCCCCACGGACCCGAGCTCGGGTCCGAAAATGCTATATAAGTGTCATTCATGAAACTATTAATATTTCATACCCATCTGACCGGAGGAAACTTGGCTAACTGACGATACGAAAAAAAATAAGTCTCACAAGAAGCCTCTAAATGAGCCCATGTCAAAAACGGGCAATTGCTATTTCTGCTCATAACTCACAAAAACGATCATTTATAATTCATACTTTCTGCACAAACAACACGTTTTCTGAAAGCTGAGATTCCACAGATTCCATGGGTATACACCCCATCACTACAGGCACAACATTAACCGAGCTAGCAGCCAGAACATAGCAAGTAAACAATATCAGTTTTCAAATCCATGACAATAATTAGGTCTTACCTTGGCTGTTTTGTGATCAAAAGTTGTGTTCAAAGGAATAAAAACGCTGCTCAGGGTTAATCCAATGTATCTTGTCACTTTAAAATGATTACTGATAATCAATCCTTTCATTCACGGCAGAAGAGTAGGTCCAACGATTAACAGTCCGTGGCTTCAGCTGCGGGAGGTGCAGTTTACGCATAGCTCCCCCTCCGCAGGCGTAACGTAGTTACGTATTTTGAAACTGCTACTCGATTTGATTGGCTCTAACGATTCAAAAAAGGTGTCAATCCCCCAAATCGACCAATGGGTTCCAGAGATAGGAGCTTGCGTAAGTATAAATAAAGGCAGTATAGCTGGTTTACGCACACCCCTCTCTTTTTACGCAGGATAGTAGGCTATAGCATAGCATAGCATGTCCCAGCATGTCCCGCGGTGACAGGAGAGCAGAGAACGGCAGATCGATCAGCAAAACAGCAGGATTTGTTTTCTTTGTCTTCATTGTAACAATCGTATTTCAGGACTCTCCGTCGGAAGATAGTGATCTCGTCACGCATAAAGGGGACAGTAATGACTCTGATTATGAACCCCCGTCACCGGAAAGGTATGTCATCTCTCTGTTTGTTATTACTTATGTATTTGGTGTAAGAGTATTCATCTGTTTGTATTTATTTGTTATTTATTTGGTGTAAGAGTGTATTCACCTATAGTAATTTCACACACATGACAATAACACGACGGCATCCATCTTGTGATATAATGTTCTTTCACACACTCAACAACAAACAGAGAAGATGGATGCCATTTTTTGTTCTTGTTGTTGAAATAAACAAGACATATACATATACGGTATTACATTACATTTCATTTAGCTGACGCTTTTATCCAAAGTGACTTACAACTATATATATATTAGGGCTGTCAAGTTAACGCGTTAATAACGCGTTAACGCAATTTTTTTTTAACGCCACTAATTATTTTAACGCGATTAACGCATGTGTAATTTTTTTCCTCGGCCGCCCCGTAGTTTCAGAGCGCATCGAGTTTAAAATACCATCTACAAGCTGATGCTGACAGCCCCGCTCCTGCCGCCCGCTTGTGGCAGACCACACTTCCACGCTCACCGGCAGGCACCGACTGGCCATCGGGAGGACCGGGAGGGTGTGTGTAATGTGTGGCCCGAGCGAGCGTGAGAGAGACCTTACGTGCATTACCGTACCGCAGTGTGAACGCGGCTATTGTTGTTGTTAGCATCTGGTGCTAGCTAGCTGCGCTAACGGATATAAGGAGCTGTTTAAATGAAAACAGAGGAGCGCTCCATCCACACAACACACTTGACTTTATGCAGGTAGCAGACAGCGGGACATTGTACGAACAGTCAGCACACTCAGCTCTGATCGTGTGCGCAACATGATTGCAGCGTCCAGGCAGCTCCCGTTCGAGCATATGCCTTGAGTTGCACATAGCTCCAATGAACACACACACACTCACAATAAACAAACAATACCAGTGGGCCAAGCACGAGCCTGTTCATATTGTAGCGTTCACCGCTATTCAAGATCATAGCATCACTCGAGCCTTCAATGTCGAATACGTTCTCATTATACACTCATTATGACTTTTCCCCACACTCGAACACAACTCGTCTCGTACTCCCTACACACACACACACACACACACACACACACACACACACACACACACACACACACACACACACACACACACACACACACACACACACACACACACACACACACACACACACACACACACACACACACACACACACACACACACACACACACACACACACACACACACACACACACACACACACACACACACACACACACACACACACACACACACACACACACACACACACACACACACACACACACACACACACACTCACACACACACCATTTGTATTGTATGAGAGAGGTTCCAGGTTGAATTGAGGCGAATATTTGTAATGTTCAGAGGTTGTTGTGTTTAATATTCATGAGCATATTTGTATACAAGAGTATTACAAACTTGAAAAATATTCCTCTAAGGTACATTTAGAACAGATTAATTTGCGATTAATCGCGATTAACTATGGACAATCATGCGATTAATCGCGATTAAATATTTTAATCGACTGACAGCCCTAATATATATATATATATATATATATATACATACATATATATATATATATATACATACATATATATACATACATACATATATACACATATATACATACATACATATATATACATACATATATACATATATACATACATATATACATACATACATATATACATATATATATACATATCAGGGTTTCCATTAGCCGGTAATTACCGGTTTTTAGCTGGTAAAATGTATTAAAAACCGGCAAATTCAAAACCTGCCGGTCAAAATGTCTGGTAATAATTAGGGAGGCTCCGATCGATCGGCCGCCGGTCATTATCGGCCGATATTCACTCTTAATAGTTTGATCGGTGCTCTCTATAAAGGCCGATCAGGAGAGCTGGATCTGATCGATATGGACATAAACGCGAGTGAAGTTTAACCGGACGCGAGAGAGAGATCAGATCAGCTGCTGAGTCTGACCGAGACACGCAGCTCTGCATGATCACCTGAAGCCCCGCCCTCTGTTTAGCGAGCTGCATGAGAAACTGACGTGCTGTCAGGAGAGAGAGGGAGGGAGAGAGGGGAAAAGAGAGGATCCGTTTCTCCCGTGTTATTATTCAAATGTAATGTAAACTTTTGAATAATGTACGTTATCTACTACAAGTAGTTTGTTTGAATGTAATAATTATGTTGTTTGTTGTTTGTGGCATCATTTATTGAAAAATGAATCTGAATTTTTCGATCTGTTACGATTATAAACTGAAGCAATATAAAAATGAGCCCCGTGAACTGAGTTTTAAACTGAAGCATATCTGCTCATAGTCCGGTAATTACCTGCTAACAGAAACTCTGCTACACAACTATTATTATTATTATTGAAATATGACCGGTAAGTTTCAAATGTGTCCGGTAAAATAAATTCTGCCCGGACATTTGACCGGCGAGAAAATATCCTAGCGGAAACCCTGATACATATATATTAGGGCTGTCAGTCGATTAAAATATTTAATCGCGATTAATCGCAAATTAATGGCACATTTTTGATCTGTTCTAAATGTACCTTAGAGGAATATTTTTCAAGTTTGTAATACTCTTATCAACATATGAGTGGACAAATATGCTTTATATGTGTGTTTATTATCATTTGAACAATGACAAATATTCTCATGAATATTAAACACAACAACCTCTGAACATTACAAATATTCGCCTCAATTAAACCTGAAACCTCTCATACAATAATACAATACAAATGGTGTGTGTGTGTGTGTGTGTTCATTGGAGCTATGTGCAACTCAAGGCATATGCTCAAACGGGAGCTGCCTGGACGTTGCAATCATGCAACATGATTGCAACGTGCGATCGTGTGCGCAACGCACACGATCAGAGCTGAGTGTGCTGACTGTTCGTACAATGTCCCGCTGTCTGCTACCTGCATAAAGTCAAGTGCTCGGCGCAGTTGTCGGCGAAATGTCGCTCCTCTGTTTTCATTTAAACAGCTCCTTATATCCGTTAGCGTAGCTAGCTAGCACCAGATGCTAACAACAACAATACACGTAAGGTCTCTCTCTCTCTCTCTCTCTCTCTCTCTCTCTCTCTCTCTCTCTCTCTCTCTCTCTCTCTCTCTCGAGCGACACATACACACACACACCCTCCCGGTCCTCCCGATGGCCAGTCGGTGCCTGCCGGTGAGCGTGGAAGTGTGGTCTGCTGCCGCAAGCATTATTAACGCGTTAACTTGACAGCCCTAATATATATATATATATATATATATATGCACAGTGCGGGACACCTGGTTACCCTACAAACACACGGTGCTGCCCCTCACACACACACACGCAAATCAAGTTGCATAAATGCTTGAGCTACGTTTTTATTATAATTACTGTGAAATCTGCCTATTATGTTTTCGTCATTATTACAACAAACACACACTTGCAACTGATAACACTGGCAATGATTTTAGATGTATTAGACTATTAAAAAAAGAAATCATGCTTCAAATAAGTGGGGGTACGGCGTACCCCCGCATCCAACGCCCACTACACCACTGGTTAACAGACTAACATTGATTTCCTCAATTTATAAATGGACAGGCTCTGTAATTATACCATAACCTTTTCTCATCTATCCCTTAACTCCTCTTCCTATACAGATTTACTTACCTCTAGTCAGGATTAAAGAAACATTAATCTGGTTGATTTTTTATTTTCAGGATTGAATGTTCAAATCAAGGCCTAAAACCTGGCATTTCATAAGAAAGTGACTAATATATAAACCAAATGTAATATTGGATCAAATACTGCACCAAATGGACAGACACAGAAAACAAATAAAGTCCCCTGGTTTGTCTCTGGAGTCTAACTGCCGTGAGAAAAATCAAATCAATGTTCCAAAATCCGTCACTAGATGTCGCTCATTTTACCAATACGGTTGATATAATACATAACATATTATTATTCTAGTAAAAGGGCTCGCTTTGGCAAAAACCTGATCCATACAGGCAGCCCTAAATAATAACAAGTAACCATCATGTGTGGTGCTATCTGTAGTTGTCTGTCTTATTTTGTGTTGATGTCATATTGCTTTCACCTGGGCCGACCCTTGGCATAGGCAGTACAGGCGAATGCTAAGGGCTAAGGGCGCATCAAGCCATCGGGGCGCCGGAAATTGGGGAGAAAAATTACATAATGTATTTTTTAGCTGCCCGGATTATAACAGACAAAGACTCATTCTGAAAACTGCACTGGAACAACATAACATCAAGGACATGGATTTCAAGTCAATACACAGTAAATCAAGAAATGAAGTAAACAAGCTGATCTTCAAGTTCCTCAAAACACTGGTCTGAGGACAAGGACTTAATATAAACATTTAATAAATCAACAGTAGGTGGCGATATATGCTCTAAGTGGAAGCGATTCGCCATTAAAGAAAAAAGAAGAAGAAGTAGTAGTAGAAGAAGAAATATGCTAACGCTACAAAACAGGCACAACACTGTTACTCTGTTTTTACTGACATATAACATAAGCACACACGCTAACATAAAGACTACAAGCTCACTTGGGGTGGAGGCTTTTTTACATGTTGCTTGACTGCCTGCCCATATATCTGATCTAAACGTAGTAATGTGTATTGGGGAAGATAATTATTTAAAGTTATTATTTAATAATTGTGACATTTGTTGTACTTTTTGATGGATGAATGATGCTCAAAGTGAAAGTGAATACGGGACGTCCTGGCTAATACGCGACGGTTGGCAACCCTAGCTCTACACGCGCCTGGTCCTCTCCTCCAGATTATCGGGCCTCCCTCGTGTATCTGTCCGGTTGCCGTTGGCTCCCCTCCACGTAGCAAGTCCTCTTGTCGTCCTCTCATCTCTTCCAACAGATAATGTCCCTCCTGTCTGTTTTTCCTCTCCCGCTACTCCATCGCTATCAGAACCAGACGGCCTACTTGGCTCCGAGGCCCCGCGGCCGGCACCGCTACCGCTCGGTACAGAACTAATCTGTCCTTCCTCCTCATCCTGGCCTACAGGTTTAAAATGACTTGTAAGCTTCGGCATTTTTTTTGAAATAGCTGCTTGTCTCGAAACTCCTTTTCCCTCAACAATTTCCTTTTCCGAGCGCCTCTCTCAAACTTTTTATTCTCCGACATTTTCTTCTAAACAACCTTCATCAATCACTCAATCACTCGCAATTTGAATAAATCACATGTGAAACATATTCTCATTCTGATTGGCTGTTAAGTGGTGCCCACTGACTGTTAAGGACAGGGGCGTCGCCTGGACCTGGAAGCATTCGGGGCTTAGCCCACAGTGGCGGCGCTACAGTCGAATGTTCTACTGCAAGACTCTCCACACATACACAATTGCGCCATCTGGTGTCACAAACGTGTGCCTGCATTAGCTTTGTTACGGCAATGGATTGTGGGAGATTCTCAAAGCACGTGAGGATCTCTTGAGGGTAAGGTGCCTGTATTATCTCGGTGGACAAAATGTATGTTTTTATTTTATAAGGACAATAACGTACTGTTGTGTTTGTTTAGTTTAATGTTAATTGTTTAATGCTCACAGTCACAGCAACATGTTTTCTGTGTGATTGGCTATTTGTTTTATTTGATTTATCAACGTGATCATCAATAGCTAATCTGAGCACCAGAACCCAGCTCACGTGTCCTTTTATGCTGTCCATTGAAATGCAGGTATGTGAGTTTTGTACACCAGTTTATTTATGTTTCATGTTTCACATTGCTCCACATGATGCCTCGACTACAAAGTCTTCCATGTTTCTTCGCTTCTTCCTCTGTGTCACAGTTTGGGGAATATCAAGATCATTGCACAGGGCCTTGGTCTTGTCATAGACCTCATGTGCTTTCTCGTTACTTCGGTAACTTTTCAGTGTGTTCTCAACTGCTGTCTTGTAATCTACTGCCTGCACCAAGTCAATTGTTTCTTTCTGCAGGTATTTATGCAGCCCTGAGTATTGAGAGCAGTGTCTGGAACATGACAGCATGTAGATGGTACTGCATATTCAAAGCTTGCTTTCCAGTCCCTTTGCTAGAGGGGCTGAAAGGCTCCCTAAAGGCTTGATCAAAGCAGGAGGTTTTTGACATGCTCAGCGAACAAGTTGTTTGTCCCCTACCTCTAGCTGTTTCTGAAATGTTTGCAATCTCTGATGGTGGACAAGAGATGTGGAGAAGAACGAGTAGAGACACTCCAGGAGATCAACGCAGGTATGTGAGTTTTATATGAGTTTGTATAAGTTTAATTATTTCACATTGCTTGTGAAAAATATACTACCACTATACGATCACTGATGTTTTGTTGTTGACTGGACACTTCTTTTGTAAAAGAGATAGCATGAGAGGATCTCTTAAGCTATGCAGCTCACGTGTCCTTTTTATGTGCTGTCCATTGAAATGCAGGAAAGTAATCACCAGCTCTGAGTGGTCTGTTGCCGAGGGGACACTACACCGGAGTTACATAAGCAGAGATAAAGTGCTATTTTGGGGGGAACTCACCTCCTCTGGGGTCCCCAGGAAGATTATGTAACTATGTCAAATTATTAGAAGTTGTTAGTAATCAGATTAAACAGAAAAAAGGGATGGAAGGAGGAAATAATAATCCCTCATCTCTTGCTGTTTGCGGTTGAAATGATCTCTTTTGCTGGCCAAACATGCTGGAGGGAAAGCAGTGATGTCTCACTTGCCCTGTATCTGCAGTCCCTAAATCAGTCGTGTTACCCATTGACTCTCGTCTGTTCTGGTGTTCCTGTTCATTGTTGTCTCCATTGTCATTTTTGTCTGTTGTATCTCCTTCTTGTGTGTCCCTTTCTCCTGTTCTCCTTTCTTCCTCCTCTACTTAATATATTCACTTAACACTGTAATATAGTCATTTTCACTTAATACTCTAATATAGTCATCTTTCTGCATTCAACACTAAGGAAAGCTGTACAATTTGACATGATAATGAGGAAAAAAGGCCTCCGACAATGCAGATCATTTTTTGATCAAATCAATTTTAAGATGGGGGTCAAGGCTTAATATTTGGGAGCATAGTGTCCCTTGCCGCCTTTCAGGAGCCCCACTGGATTAGCTTTGATCTGAAATATTTGTATAAAAAGCTGGCTGTCCATCTCATAATGTTCACATAGAAACTAGCTGTCAATAGGAAATATCAATCAGAAGAATTATAATTTCATGTAAAAATCTGTCACAAAAAGAGGTTGCACATTTAAATGCAGGTGTTGTTATGGCAACGTCAGTGGCCAAACAGCCATATTTACTGCTGCAAATACGTTCAAACATGCTGTCGACACATAAAGCAGTGGCAACTATGCCACCATTTCAGCTGACTCTTTCTCAGAAATACTGTCACATAACATCCATATATATTTCAGTGCTAGGTTGATGCTTAGCTAAGCTAACTATGAAACACTTTAACTGACAGGACTCCGGATCAACTGTGTACTGTAAGGCAGCTTCTAGCCTCATGTCAAACAGTAAGACAACATTTCCCAGAGAGCTTTCTTTGAAATCACCAGGTAACGCTAAAAAACATTACATTTAGATTGTATGACAAAGTGTTTATTTAATATATCTATAGCTATAGCTACTTGCTAACGGTTTAGCTTACCCGCGCGAAAAAGTTGTTTTTCAACAGTTGAGTAATTTCTTGCATTTAAATGACTGTTTCGATGTGTTCCAGTCAGGCTTTCATCCAAACCACAGCACTGAGACTGCTCTTGTAAAGGTCTTTAATGACATCCACTTAAACACAGACAGTGGCAGAACTTCAGTGTTAGTATTATTAGATCTCAGTGCTGCGTTTGACACTGTTGACCACAGCATATTACTAGACCGACTGGAAAACTGGGTGGGACTTTCGGAAACAGTTCTAAATTGGTTTGAATTCTACTTAAAGGACAAAAACAACTTTGTTTCTATAGGTAAATACTAGTGCTGTCAAAATTATCGCGTTAACGGCGGTAATTAATTTTTTGAATTAATTGCGTTAAAATATTTAACGCATTTTACGCATGTGCAGAATGGCCCGCCCCATACGTGCCACCAGTGGCAGCGCCAGGGTATGGCTGGGGTAGGCTACACCCATACCAAGAAATGGCTTAGCCCCACCATGAAAAATGATGTTAAAGTAAGCAAAATAAAGTCTGCCAACTCGCGGAGTAAATTGCACAGACAGCAGTTAGTAAGATTGATTTCAGTAGCCACGGTTTTGAAAACTTTTGTCACGTAGTGATCGTCTTCTCAATAGAACATCTTTGATAACGGCGTGGTGTTGTTGCAGGAAGTCCCGACGGAGAATACTCTTGCTGTAGTACAGGGCAGAGCCATATAATAGTAATAATATGGCTCTGGTACAGGGGTGCACATAACTGGTACGCAGGTTATGTGCGTAATCTGAAATGCGTACCGTCACTTGTGTCACAAAGCGCATTTGCGTACCGACGTACTTGTGAAGCTTTTCCAGAAGGCGGTTAGATCACCGGACGACAGAGTCGGTCTCCGTGTGCACAGACAGGGCTGCTGTTAACGTCGGTCTGTGCCAAAACTACGCCAACCGGCTGCGGAGGGAGACTCCCCCCTTCACTGGAGAACTGCGCTAAAACAGCTGATCACAACGTTCACACACTGTGGTCACGAAGTACTCCACTAGCCCCCCCCCCCTCTGTCGACTTTCCTGAAGTACTCCCCCGTTGATAGAAATCAACACGTAATGAATTAAGACCCCACAATTTGATGATTGATAGGTGTGTGGGTTGTCTTTCATTTTGACATGCAGAAAAATGTTATAATAAACATACATACTGTATGTTAATGGTTATATCCGCCTGCTTTCATTTATCTTTCCATTCCCACAACAATATACATAAATAAATGGCATATTTTGGACATAGTTCGAATGGTGATTAATCATGATTAATTAATTTTTAAGCTGTGATTAATCTGACATTAATTAATCATTAATCAATTAATCATGACATTAATTAATCATTAAATTAATCATTAATTAAACATTTTAATCGTTTGACAGCCCTAGTAAATACACATCTGAGTTGACAAATATGACATGTGGGGTTCCTCAAGGCTCCATCTTGGGGCCTCTTCTCTTTAACGTCTACATGCTACCACCGGCTCAGATAATGAAGAACAACAAAATAAGTTACCATAGCTATGCAGATGACACACAAATGTACGTAACAATTTCACCAGGAGACTATGCTCCAATTCAAACACTGAGTAAGTGCATTGAACAAATCAATGACTGGATGTGTCAGAACTTTCTCCAATTAAACAAAGATACAACTGAGGTAATGGTTTTTGGAGCCAAGGCAGAACGTATAAAAGTTAGCGCTGAGCTTCAGCCTGCAATGTTCAAAACAACAGATAAAGCCAGAAACCTAGGTGTAGTCATGGACTCTGACCTGAGTTTCAACAGTCACATTAAAACAGTTACTAAATCAGCCTACTATCACCTAAAGAACATATCTAGGATTAAAAGACTAATGTCACAGCAGGATTTGGAAAAACTTGTCCATGCTTTTATCTTCAGTAGACTCGACTACTGCAATGGTGTCTTCACAGGTCTCACTAAAACATCTATGAGGAAGCTGCAGCTGATTCAGAACGCCGCTGCTCGAGTCCTCTCTAACACTAAGAAAGTGGATCACATCACTCCTGCTCTGAAGTCTTTACACTGGCTTCCTGTGTGTCAAAGAATAGATTTCAAAATACTGCTGCTGGTTTATAAAGCTTTGAATGGTTTGGGCCCAAAATACATGTCTGATCTCCTGCTAAATGATGAACCATCCAGATCTCTCAGGTCTTCAGGGACTGGTCAGCTTTCTGTCCCCAGAGTCAGAACTAAACATGGAAAAGCAGCGTTCAGTTATTATGCTCCAAACATCTGGAACAAACTCCCAGAAACCTGCAGGTCCGCTACAACTCTGACTACTTTTAAATCCAGGCTGAAGACTTTTCTTTTTGTCACTGCTTTTAATTGAACTATTCATATCTCAGACTGCACTGTAACTTTTATCCAGGTGGTGGCTCTGGGGTTGTTGTGTGAGCCACCACTTGAGAATTGCCGTCTTTTTTATTAAAAAAATGTCTAATGTCCATCTTCAGAAACTCCGCGTCCGCGGCTGAAAGTTGAAACACTGTCACAGAGGAGAGGTACGTACCTTTCAGCCAATAAAAACACGTTTATTTCCATGCAACTCCCTGATTGGTCTGGTGGTGTCTTGCCTCTGTTGCATTCACTGAACACGGGAAATTCCAATCCTGCCGTCCTCTAGGTAAAGTACGGTTAATGTATTATATTATTGAGGGAGAATTTGTCCGGGGCTAAAGAAAAACATACCGCCTACCCCAGGCCCTTGCTCTTCACATTCTGTTGAGATTGTGAGTCAATTACTAGCCATGTCTCCCACATTGCTGTTTTGAATCATTGCCATGTGGATGACAGTTGAACTGGATGATGTAACATGTCTGCCATCTGCTGGAAAGAAAACGTATCGCTCTGTTGGCTCGTTTGGACAACAAAAACAGAGTGAAGCTCTCATATCATAAACAACCTTTGAGTACAGACACCGTCCTACAGAGAGCACACAGCCCAACAGCACGTTGTTGGTCTAGCGTCATTTTACAAAACGTTTGCATTAAGACACTAAGACTAGCTGGTCCATTGTAAAGGTCAGTACACCTTAAATGAGCAGTGGTTCATCAACAGTCAGTGGTTAACGGATACATCAGAATGACAAAAACATGAAACATATTGTCCAGACAGATTTCTCTCACGTGTGAACTGTCATAAGACTTATTCATTGTCCTCTCCATCGGCTTCTGTTTCCATGTGTTCAGCTGAGCTGCTGATTGGAGGTTCTGCCTCTCCGTTATCCTGAGTTGTAATTTCATTAAGCTGTGAGGACTGACGACCAACACACTTGTGCCTTTTGAAACGACCATGCCATTTAAATCTTTTGTCACAAACATTGCAGCTGTATATTTCCTCTCCTGTGTGGATTCTCATATGTGTCTTTAAATTTCCTCTATGTGAAAAAGCTTTCTTACAGACTGAGCAGCTGTGTGCTCCCTCTCCTGTGTGGACTCTCATGTGTGTCTTTACAGTTTCCTTCCGTGAAAAAGCTTTCTCACAAACTGAGCATTTGAATGCCTTCTCTCCTGTGTGGATTCTCATGTGTGTCTTTAAATGTATCTTCTGTGAAAAAGCTTTCTTACAGACTGAGCAGCGAAAGGGTTTCTCTCCTGTGTGGATTCTCATGTGTTGATCTAGATCTTTTCTATGTCTAAAAGCTTTCTGACAGACTGAGCAGCTGAATGGTTTCTCTCCAGCACTACGTCGGGGATCACTGACAGATTCTTGTCTATGTTTCAGTGAGCTTGAGCCTGAGGCAGGTTCTCTGGTCTCCTTCCAATCAGCACTATCTTCAGCGTCAGGTTCAGAAGAGTCATCAGTGTCTTCAGAAGAGTCTCCAGTGTGGTCCTCAGTCTTTGGTTGTAAACTGCTCTCTGGATCTGAGCTCCTGGCTGGTTCTGGTCCTCCACAGTCCTCTCCATCAGCTTCTGTTTCCATGTGTTCAGTTTGTCTTTGATGAGGCTGAGAGGACTGAGGTTTCTCTTCATCATCTTCACTCTTCACAGGGTCAGGAGTGAAAGTGGACTTGGTGATATCAGCCTCCTCCAGCTCCTGAAGCTGCTCTCCCTCCTGTTCCTGCTTAATGTGTGGGGGGGGCTCTGGGTCCTCCTGGTCCAGGCTGGTGCTCCCCTCCTGCTGGTCAGGGGGAGGCTCTTCTTTAACCACCACCAGCTGCTGGACATCTGCTCTGTGGATCCGAAGCTGAGGCTGTAAAACAGCGTCCAGTAGTTTCTGGAGTCTCTCGTTCTCCTCTTTGGAAAGAGACAGCTCCTCCTCGAGCTCTGCTATCGTTTGTTCAAACAGAGCAAATATCTCTTCATTAGCAGCAGTGAGTCGCTGCTTCTTCACCGACAGCAGCATCTGGACTTTACTCATGTCTCCTAGATCACCTTTCCCTGCAGACTCCGTTAAACACACCGTTTCTCTCTCCGTCAAACTCTCAATCTGACTAGTGTTGCTCACGTGTTTCCAGCTAGCATGCTAAGCTAGCTCCTGTAGTCCGAGGTAAACGCTCCAGAAAAAAGAGCACAGAGTCCATTCGGAGGTTTATCCAGACACACAGATGATGGATCAGTAGAGCTGGAGCTCACACACTTTCTCAGGAACACAGAGAGAGAACCGAAGCGACGAGAGGCCGCATGCAGGGCTCGAGTTGTGTGCGAGCTCCGGTCTTGCCTCTTCCTGACATATTTCATTTCTCGGGTTTCCAACGAAGTGTGGCTCTCTGCTCGCCACAGCGGCTATTTATATCCACCAGCTCCGATTGGCCATCAACGAGCGTATCGACGATCGTCCAATCAGAAGGGAGGTCACGTTGGGAAGGCTCTTTATGCGGCTTATTTAAAAATAAAACAGGACACATTTAACCAGACCATAACCCTTAATATAAAAAGTGTTTGATAAATAATCCCACAGAAACACTTTTTGACATTTCCAGTGCATCCAGAGAATGTTAATTATATTCAAATGTGTTAAGTTTGTAAGGTTTAAACACATTAATATGAAAACAATCCCTGAAACCTGAAACTAAAATGTGACAAATCCAATCTAAATGACTGCGATATATTCCCTGTACTGAAGTAATACTAAAAAACACAATATCTGCATTAAAACAGTACACTGTACGGTTAATGAAACATTAGGAGGTAAACAAACATAACATGTAAGTCGCTTTGGATAAAAGCGTCTAACACGTGACATGTAATGTAATGATAAGCTTTCAGAGGTGCACCAATCAGGGGGCTGCAGGTCTGGAAACAGGAGCTGTAGCAGTTGGCTTTGTCCTGTAAGCACATCCTGAAGTGTACCTGTTGTCTAATGAAGTGGTGGAACACGCTGGAGAGACCTGGCTGCATTACAAAGTGAATATCTATTTCCAGAGAAATATAGAATGTTTGGAAGTGTTTGGAAAGAGCTCAAACACAGATCAATACATAGCAGGCACAGCATCTGTCAGGTGTGGCATGACAACATACAGTATCATATCAAACAGGGATTTGAAGCCACTGCAATATTTCCAACACACTCTCACTCCCTAAGCGTCCAATAGCGACGTTTGGTCAGTGTCCGTGGCGTCCAATTGTGACGCTCCTAGGCTCCTTCAGCGTCATAAAGGGACGCAAATAGCTTTCAACTGATTGCAATGTATTCCCATCTGCGGCGGGATTTGACGCTCATGGAAGCACGGCATTCGTTTGTGTCGGCTGCCCTTAAAGGCAATGTGAGCGTCCATTCTCATTGGATAACGGAGAATTGTACACCCGGAAGTAAGTACTCCCCTTACTGTCGATTGATTTTACAGTGATATCTGCACTACTCATCCACTAAAAAACACCAGATTATCCTTGTTAATTACACAACATTGATAGCCTACGTTATTTTCCCCTGTGCAATTCCAGTCTCAATTGGACGCCACGGACACTGACCAAACGTCGCTATTGGACGCTTAGGGAGTGAGAGTGTGTTGATATTTCACATGTCAAATTCTGACGGCATGAAAAAGCATGCAGACATCATTGCTGACGTGATAATAGCTCCAGTTATTAACTGTTAAATCAAACGTTTATTCATGTTCAGCATTTGTAATGACTCAATAAATGCATTAGATATTATGCATATATCACAATAACTATTTATGTTCAAACACATGAATACAAAAAGAGAAATACAACATATAGCCTAAATCAAATGTGTAAGATAGAAACAAATATATAATAATAATGTAGTATTCTATTGGAAAGCATTTAACTCTCCTCTTGCTATGAAATAAACAAAGTACTGTAGTAATCAACTATTTCAAATGTATTGTAGTAAGTAGAATCAACGAGGAGTACCAAGTTACGAGTTACCCAAGATGTTTTAAATAGATTAGAATAGAATATTATCGCTATTGTCATCGTGCAAAGATAACAACATTTATTTGGCCTCTCTCACTGCAGTTATACAAATAGACACAAATACATTAATACATAAAAGCAGCAATGCAATACAATTCTATGTCAATGTATACATTGACATAGTGCCTTTTACTCAAGTACAAGATCTGAGTACTTCTACTTTTACTCAAGTACAGGATCTGAGTACTTCTACTTTACTCAAGTACAAGATCTGAGTACTTCTACTTTACTCAAGTACAAGATCTGAGTACTTCTACTTTTACTCAAGTACAAGATTTGAGTACTTCTTCTTTTACTCAAGTACAAGGTCTGAGTACTTCTACTTTTACTCAAGTACAAGATTTGAGTACTTCTACTTTTACTCAAGTACAGGATCTGAGTACTTCTACTTTACTCAAGTACAAGATCTGAGTACTTCTACTTTACTCAAGTACAAGATCTGAGTACTTCTACTTTTACTCAAGTACAAGGTCTGAGTACTTCTACTTTACTCAAGTACAAGATCGGAGTACTTCTACTTTTACCTTAGAAGCAGATCTGAGTACTTCTACTTTTACTCAAGTACAAGATCTGAGTACTTCTACTTTTACTCAAGTACAAGGTCTGAGTACTTCTACTTTACTCAAGTACAAGATCTGAGTACTTCTACTTTTACTCAAGTACAAGGTCTGAGTACTTCTACTTTACTCAAGTACAAGATCGGAGTACTTCTACTTTTACCTTAGAAGCAGATCTGAGTACTTCTACTTTTACTCAAGTACAAGATCTGAGTACTTCTACTTTTACTCAAGTACAAGGTCTGAGTACTTCTACTTTACTCAAGTACAAGATCGGAGTACTTCTACTTTTACCTTAGAAGCAGATCTGAGTACTTCTACTTTTACTCAAGTACAAGATCTGAGTACTTCTATTTTACTCAAGTACAAGATCTGAGTACTTCTACTTTTACTCAAGTTCAAGATTTGAGTAAACTTTCCCGGGGAGGCTGTGTAGTGTGATGCCTCTGTAATTGGCACACACCCTCTGATCCCCCTTTTTAAAAAGGGGAACCACCACCCCGGTCTGCCACTCCTTCGGTTTACTCTAAGGTACTCGAAAGGAGGGTCAGGCCGATTGTCGAACCTCAGATTGAGGTTAGCAGTTCTTTGTTAGTAGTTCTATCCTCGAGGTGGAGTCAAAAGAGATGAGTTTTCAGTCTGGAAGGTGTGTGAGCTTTCTGCCGTCCTGATGTCAATGGGAGCTCATTCCACCATCTTGGAGCCAGGATAGCAAACCCACGTGTTTTTGCTGATGGGAACTTGGGTCCCCCTCGCAGCGAGGGTGCAGCGAGCTGTTTGGCTGATGCAGAGCGGAGTGCACGTGCTGGGGTGTACGGTTTAACCATGTCCTGGATGTAGGAAGGGCCATATCCATTCACAGCATGGTATGCAAGTACCAGTGTCTTGAAGTGGATTCTAGCAGTTATCGGAAGCCAGTGGAGGGAGCGGAGGAGCGGAGTGGTGTGGGAAAATTTAGGAAGGTTGAAGACCAGACGAGCCGCTGCATTCTGGATGAGCTGCAGAGGTCGGATGGCACATGCAGGTAGACCAGCCAGGAGGGAGCTGCAGTAGTCTAGGCGTGAGATGACGAGAGCCTGGACCAGAAGCTGCGTGGCTTTCTGGGTCAGCTGGGGACGCATCCTCCTGATGCTGTAGAGCGTGGATCTGCAGCAGCGGGTTGGAGCAGCGATATTTGCAGTGAAGGACAGGTTGTTATCTAGGGTCACACCCAGATTCCTTGCAGTCTGAGTCGGGGAAACAACAGAGAGGCCGATGTTGATAGTCAGGTCAAGAGTGGGACAATCTTTTCCTGGAAGAAAAACAGTTCAGTCTTGTCAAGGTTGAGCTTGAGGTGATGAGCGGACATCCACTGAGAGATGTCAGCTAAACAAGCAGAGATGCGTGCGACGACCTGGGTCTCTGAGCGGGGGAAGGACAGGATTCATTGGGTGTTGTCAGCGTAGCAGTGGTATGAAAAACCATGCGGGCTAATGACAGATCCGAGCGAGTTTGTGTACAAGGAGAAGAGGAGGGGACCAAGAACAGAGCCCTGAGGGACCCCTGTAGTTAATTGACAAGGGTCGGACTCGGACCCTCTCCAAGTTACCCTGTAAGTACGGTCTTTGAGGTATGAGGTGAGGAGGGAAAGTGCAGAGCCTGAAACTCCAAGTTCTTGGAGAGCGAAGGAGGATCTGATGGTTCACCGTGTCGAATGTAGCAGACAGGTCCAACAGGATGATGACAGAGGAGAGGGATGCTGCTTTAGCCGTGTGCAGTTCCTCAGTGACAGCAATGAGAGCAGTTTCTGTGGAGTGACCTGCCTTGAAACCAGACTGGTGCGGATCCAGAAGGTTGTTCTGATGGAGATAACAGGAGAGTTGTTTAAAGACAGCGCGTTCAAGTGTTTTAGACAGGAACGGGAGTAGAGAGACAGGCCTGTAGTTTATAACATCGGACGGGTTGAGAGTGGGTTTCTTTAGGAGAGGGTTTACTCTTGCCTCCTTGAGACTGTTTGGAAAGTGACCAGAAGTTAGAGAAGTGTTGATGAAATGGGTGAGAAACGGTAGAATATCAGGAGCAATAGTCTGAAGGAGGTTTGAAGGGATAGGGTCCAGAGGACAGGTGGTAGGGCGGGCAGAGGTAATGAGGGTAAGAACCTCACTTGGAGAGAGAGGGGGAAAGGAGGTTAGTGTGCGGGTGGAAGGAGGGTCTGGTGACCCAGCGGTGAGTAGAGGTGAGTCAGAAAAAGAAGAGCGAATATCATCAACCTTTTTTTCAAAATGGTTAACAAAGTCGCTTGACAGAAGGGAGGAGGGGGGAGGGGCTTTGGGGGGGTCCAAGAGGGTGGAGATGATGGAAAATAGTGTTTTGGGATTGGAATAGGAAGATTGGATCTTATCTTGAAATAAAGTGCTTTTTGCCTGAGAGATCGAAGCAGAGAAAGAGGAGAGGAGAGCCTGATAGGTTAGGAGATCGTCGCGGTGTTTGGATTTCCACCGTTTCCGCTCTGCTGCCCGAAGGACGGTTCTATTAGCACGCAGTGCGTCATTTAGCCAGGGAGCAGGAGGGGACTGACGAGCCTGCCGAGATGTGAGAGGACAGAGAGAGTCCAGAGAGGATGAGAGAGTAGAGAGGAGAGTTTCTGCAGCAGAGTTTGGAGGCAGGAGTTGGAACGAGTCAGAGGAAGGGAGGGCTGAGAGAACCGAGGAGGCAAAAGTAGAGGGGGAGAGGGAACGAAGGTTACGGCGGACAGGTGCAGGATGAGAAGAGATTAGTTTGTTATGTTTGGAAAGGGGTAGAGAGAATGAAATGAAGAAGTGATCGGATGTGTGGAGCGGGTTTACAGAGAGGTTAGAAGTAGTGCAGTTCCTTGAGAATATGAGATCAAGGACATTGCCAGCTTTATGAGTTGGTGGGGATGGAGACAGTGAGAAAGCAAAGGCGGTTAACAGAGATGTTAGTTCGTCTATCTTCCCTGTCTGGAGGTTGAAGTATCCGAGAAGTACAGCGGGAGGGCCAGTTTCAGGGATGTGTGAGAGGAGATGATCTAACTCCTCCAAGAAGTCTCCCAAGGCGCCTGGTGGACGGTAGAGAACAACAATGGTTAATTGTATAGGATGAGTTACTGTGACGGCATGGAATTCAAAGGTGGAAGGAGTGCAGTTAGGTAGCTTGAAGAGAGAAAAGCTCCATTTGGGAGAGAGCAGGAGACCAGTGCCACCTCCTCTGCCAGTGGGTCTGGGTGTATGGGAGAAGGAATATGCTGTGGAGAGAGCTGCTGGGGTGGATGTGTTGAATGGAGTAATCCAGGTCTCAGTGAGAGCAAGGAAATCCAGGGTCTGCAGGGAAGCGTAGCCAGAGATGAAGTCAGCCTTAGGAACAGCTGACTGGCAGTTCCACAGGCCGCCTGAAACTAGATGTTGGATCTCAGTGGAGCACGTGGGATAGACGAGAGCAGGCCGGTTATAGCAATTAGGAGATACACGGGGCCAGTGATAATTGCGAGAAGACACATGAACAGGAATGGAGAAAATACACATGATTATAGCATGAGGGGCTAGATAAGTAAAGAAAAGAAAAGAAGACACCATGCGGTAATTAGCTCAATCAGAGTAGGATTTGCCTCCTCTTTGCCACCCTCGTGACTCCAGCAGGACTCCAATGTCTTTGTCAGTCTTCGGCTGTCTGACGCTGAAGCTGACGCTCCAGGAAAGAGCTACATAAAATGGACGCCTGATAGCTGAGTTCTCACTGAGTTGATAGCATCTCCAGTCCTGGACATTATAAACACATCCCTTAAAGCTGGCGTCTTCCCTGATGCCTTTAAAACAGCTGTTGTAAAGCCTCTATTAAAGAAACCTAAACTGGATAACAACACAGTAGCAAACCACAGAGCAATATCAAATCTACCTTTTATCAGTCAAATATTGGAAAGAATTGTCTCAGTCTAAATCAATTCCTATCTTAAAGAAAACAACATGTTAGAAGTGTTTCAGTCAGGTTTCAGAAGATACCACAGTACGGAAACTGCACTCACAGGTAATTAGTGACCTCAGACTAGTGTTGCACGGTGTACCGATACTTGAAAGGTACCGCGATACCCTGCCGTTAAAAACGGTACGATTCCTCCGTTTCATTAGTATCGGTACTTTAAGAATGACGGGGAAAAGTACTCCCGTGAAAAAGCGCCGTTTTAATAAGAGCCGTGTGTGTTCAGCGCTCTGCTTCCACTCCCTGCACTGCAGCCGTGCCTGCAGTCCCGCTCCTCTCAAGCACGTTCTAAGTCCCTCCCCTCTCTCGTGCACGCGGCCACGCGCTAGCTGCCAGAGCATGTGAGAAAACGAGAAGCATGGCTGCAAGTGGGAGTGCAACTGCCGCTGCGCCTCGGCTTGTTGACAAAAAACAAGCCAGAAGTCTGTGAACGGGCCGTTCAGGTGTTCAGAGCAGAGCTCCCTGTCGGAGCGCAGAGCGTGATGTGCACTGAAAAGTTTTTCTGTCGCAATATTATCGTTGAGCAAACTTAACGAGCAAACTAGCATCACTATCTGCTAATGTTAGCTTTAGCCTTCGTTTTCTATTCGTTTTTTCATAGGCTATAAACGGAGGTGGTATAAGTATATATCTTGTACTTGAGTAAAAGTAGAAGTACCAGAATGTAGGAACAATCCTGCAATCAAAATGTTCCTCAAATGAAAGTACAAAAGTATTATCATCAAAATATAGTTAAAGTAGCGACAGTAAAAGTAGAAGTACTCAGGTCTTGTACTAGAAGCACCAGAGTGTAGGAATACTCTGTTACAGTAAAAGTACTGCATTCAAAATGTTCCTCAAGTAAAAGTATTAAAGTAGCGACAGTAAAAGTAGTCATCACTAATACATGCAGTGGAGTAAAAGTACACCATGTACCTCTGAACTGTAGTGGATTAGAAGTACAAAGTAGCAAAAGAAACATTGAAATACTTAAATAAAGTACAAGTATCTCAAAATTGTACCCAAGTAGTACTTGAGTTTATGAACTTAGTTACTTTACACCAGTGACTATAAAGATAGAAAGACTAAGCCTTGCACAGAGGCATGAAAATGCATTTTCAAAATGCTCAACAGTGCTGCCAAAATGTTAAACTCACTGCTACACAATTAAAATAAATGCTTTTATATATATTTATATTAGATGTGACTCTTTGGTGTTTCTGTTCTTAGTAACACTGCTGCTTTAGTTGTTCTGACTGCTAAAATCATCTGTTATTCCTAATTTTAAAGCCGATATTCCGTGTTTCCCTTTTTTTAAGAAAAGTATCGAAAAAGAATCGGAATCGCAATTCTTGACTTGGTATCGGTATCGAAACCAAAATGTTGGTATCGTGACAACACTACCTCAGACTCAACTCTGATGCAAATAAAATCTCCATCCTTATCCTATTAGATCTCAGTGCAGCTTTTGATACTATTGATCACAACCTCCTAATAAATCGACTTGAAAAGCTTATTGGTTTCTCTGGCTGCGTGTTGAACTGGATCAAAACATATATCAGAGGAAGGATGTTCTGTATTAGTCCAGGAGGCCATACATCAGAGAAACATGAGAGCCGCTACGGGGTTCCACAAGGGAGCTGCTTAGGCCCATTACTCTTTTCTCTCTATGTGTTACCGCTCGGCACCATCATCAGAGAGCATGGTATAGATTTCCACAGCCATGCGGATGATACACAATTGTACATATCGGCTGAACCAAATGATGTGACAGCCATAAACTCCATTACCAACTGCCTGACAGCAATAAACAAATGGATGAACGATAACTTTCTTAAATTGAATGAGGACAAAACTGAAGTCCTACTTGTCGGCCCCAAATCAAAAAGAGAGATGCTAACAAATAATCTAGGAAGTTTAATCACTTGGATTAAACCGGAGGTGACAAGTCTCGGTGTCATCCTGGACTCAGATTTGAACTTCAACGCCCATTTAGGGGCACCGCCCCTGCCAGGGGCCATTGCCCCCCCCCCCCGCTTTTCAGGCCTGCCCCACATTTTCGCAGCGGCGGATGGCGTGTACAAATCCCGTTTCAATAATTCCCTCTTCTCTAAAGTCACATCTAAAACGCGATTTGATCTAGTGTATATTTTGTTATTTTTTATTGTTATATTCAATCTCATTAGCTACAGGCATTTTTGAAGCTTGTAAGGAAAGAAGACAGCTCGCTTGCCTCTGCTCTTCCTCAGCGCCGCTCCCCCTTCCTCCCACTGAAATTATGAATGTAAGGCATAGAGTAATCATAGATAACACGGCAGGGTCCGTTACGGTTTTTTTAAATCTGATTTCAATTAAACAAAGTAGGCTATTGGCTTTCAGACTTGTTTCGGCAAATTCAGATGATAAATACAATTTTGAAGCTTCGGCGTAATTACAAGCGGAGAACGGAGTATTTTAACGTCACAGCAGGCATAACAACAGCCGGTGTACACAAAATACACAAACACACACGAATACACACACACTCGCGAGTTTCCCCCAGACCAGTAATACAAACGAAAATATCTTCCCTCCGTAGTATTTTGATCATTTGCTCCGCTCATAATCAATCAGATCGATCCAGAGAAGAGGACACTTTGAAGGCCTTTTTCTCAAAATTATGACTCTAGTCATTATATACGCTAATGTGACATATTTTGCTTAATGTTTGGAGTATAAAAACAATCCTGATATCATTAGAAAGCTCGGAATCTCCTCTTTCCAACAGTGTATACAACTCAAAATGTGTCTTCGGGTCAATGCGACTGATTTCGATGGAGCAGCAGGTTACTTTGCATAAGGTAAAATAATAACAGGAAGAATATGTACATTTTAACCCAATCATAGGACATTGTCACACCATTCAAATGTATCCATGTAAATTACAACCAATAAAAAAGCTTAGATTGTTTTATTTGTTACGTTGTTTACTTTATTTGTTAAGGGGTGGCCACAATCACGAACATGCCCTTACGAAAATGTTGTATAGTATCCTATAGTAAGTTTGTAGAGTTCTATAGTATTTTTCACCAGCTATCGTATTACTATAGTCTTTTCTGTAGTGCCATTTTACTAGCTAGTAGCCCTATAATATTTCAACAGTAATACTATGTATCTAGATCTTCGTAGTATTCCTATATATTATTTTAAATATTATAACTATAGTATAATATATAGTGTTTCTGTAGTTGTTTTTTGAACACACTATAGACCACTCCTATAGTAATATGGTCATAATGAATGCATATTATTACCATAGTGTTTGTAAAAGTATTACACTCCTAGAATTAATGTGTAATTTTTTTTAACACACTGCTGTGTCAAAGGCAATTCAACACATTCAGTGTCATTTCTGAACTATTTTACACACATGTGTGTAGGTAGAACAAATTAAAATGCACATAGTCAACACATGACTGACACTGGGCTAACATTGGGCACTGTCCTGCCCAATCACGGGTGAGTTATTTCAAATGTATCATTTTCCAACTGTCCATCAAATGTCCCAACTGCCATTTCACCTCTGGCTGCGGTGGAGGATGTCAGCGGAGGAGAGCTAACTGTAGGTAAGTTACAGAAACAAAACGTTTTTAACAAAGTGAGCAGATATATTGTCATAATGTGAGCAAGCTAGGGGACTAAATACATATTTTTAAACTTAAATACATATGTTATGCCAATGTTGAACAGATAACTATTGTTTGAGTTTAGCTGCCTGGATGACAATTATTTTCCTTTAAGCCGTTCTTCTTCTTCTTTTTTATTATATTTATTTAACTTAATGTAGCTTCCACTCTTTTCTGTGACCATCATTCTTCAATCGGCATTATATTGATAGCATTAGCAGCTCTATGTGTAATGCTATCTAGCTACTTTGGCTAGGTTTCATTGTTCGGCCAGATGTGGCGAGAAAGTGCGAGTGAGAAGACCGACAGAGGCTGCGTTGATATACGGTCTCTTACAGTGCAAATACGTAACTTACTCGCACTAAAGTTATTAGTAGTACGTGTACACTACAGTTGACCTGTTTCTGACTAAAACATCAGCCACTACTCTATACTTGCAAATATTATATTGTGTAGAAGGGAGATTTCATATCTGCCTCTTGTCGCTAAGGCAACTTGTGTATGTGAGATGCAGCATCACGCACGGCACGTTAGGCCTTCCCTTCCCATTATTTGATTGGTCGGAAGGGAAGGACCGGCGGCAGCTCTAGCCCTAGAGAGATAAGAGTTACGGTTGTCTCTGTCACTACCCGAGACCGAGAGGCTTCTCAATTCTTAAATGTCCCCTCCTCGACTCCCCTCCTCGACTCCCCTCCTCGAGACTTAGTCCCGCCCACAGGAGATGCGAGCGGAGGACCGAGGAGGGGAACCGAGGAGAGAGGAGGGGAAGCAGCAGACGTTTAAAGAAATGAGAACTCCTCTCCTCTGAGCGGTCATATTAAAGCGACGTCCGTTCATTATTACGTGGCAACAGCTGCATCAGCTGTCGAGTGTTTTGTCATATTTTATAATCTCTGTTAGATCAGCTGAACATTGTTCCCCCACATATGACTTTGAATTCATTGAGAGTGCGGTATAATGAGACAATACCAGGCTACAGATGCGGACACACACACACAAATATAAATATATGCAATTTAAAGTATGAGAGCACTCTCATAATAACGTAACACAATCAGAGACTGGATATATCCCCCCCTCTCTCTGGTCGCTGAAATGGGGAATTGAAATTACGGGCCAAAAGTTGTATTTGCAAGTATTAAAAGTAAGCAGAGGACACCAAACCAACTGAGACCTGTCTGTCCGCCGCATCTACGCACTGTACAACACACACCGACACACTGTACAACACGCACCTACACACTGTACCACACACACACTGTACCACACACACACACACACACACACACACACACACACACACACACACACACACACACACACACACACACACACACACACACACACACACACACACACACACACACACACACACACACACACACACACACACACACACACACACACACACACACACTGTACAACACGCACCGACACTGTACCACACACACACCTACAGCTCCTAAAGCATAATCAGGCTACAGCCGTTGTGTATTTTATTATGTGAAGCACTAAATGGTCTTAGAAAAATATCGACTCTTTGTAGATATCTACTAAACTAAAGCAAAAAGAGTAGGCCTGTTATACTGAGTGATATATATTTTACACACTGCTCTGCTTTCTGCATGGACCTCACAGCTGTTCTCACTGTAAACATCGCGTTGCGATGAAAGCAGTTTCTAAAATAATATCCAGGGGATGCATGCAGAGCTGTCATTGGCTGAGATAAGTCCGGCCGTGCGTCACGCCTCCACCGTTCCCGGAAATGCATCCGCGGAGGAGCCGTGGAGGAACCATCAGTGTATCCTCGGTTATAGCTCCTCCAGAGAGCCTCCTCGACGCTCGATCCTCGGTCCTCGGTGTGCATTTAGAGAAATGAGACGTCCTTCAAAATGGCGCGCTGAAATTCATTTCCGGGTCACTACCGGAGGACCGAGGAGTCGAGGAGTTGAGGAGGGGAAATTTGAGTATTGAGAAGCCTCTCCGATCTGCAGCTCTGCCCGATCTGCAGTGCGCATGTGTGAGATGGTCCTCCACATTGGACAACTCCGGACGGCAATCCAAGTAGGACAACTTGACACAGTGGCTTTTGGCAAAGCTCAAAAGGAAAACTCGAGAGAGATGAGTTATTGTCATCACAACGTGACTTCACTATTATTTTACAACTGTTTTTATTGGGTTCTTTTATTTTTACATTGTCAGAATAAGTGAGAAGTTAATGTTCTGTTAGACAGTCATATGCCATACATTTTTGCATACATTCACAGTCAATATTTATTCAGTATGATAGCTGTCTTTCAGAAGTTACATACATTTCTCACTTATTCTGACAATGTACTTAACCCCAAATAAAAGAACCCAATAAAAACAGTTGTAAAATAATAGTGAAGTCACGTTGTGATGACAATAACTCATCTCTCTCTCGTTATATTTTCGAGCTTTGCTAAAAGCCACTGTGTCAAGTGTCCATCTTGGGTTGCCGTCCGGAGTTGTCCAATATGGCGCACCATCTCGCACATGTGCAGTACCGATCGGGCAGGGGGACGGATCGGGTAGTGACTGTGACAACGACACTTCCATAGACCTCCGTGGTAAAAAATGGCGGCGCCTACTTCCGGGGTATGGACATCGAAATAGTTCCAAATATTGTCATTTGGGCGTTGGAACTCGCGTCAATTAGTTCCAGAGGTAAGTTGCTGAAATATCGAACTTTTTTGAATTGTCAACTGTCTATATTGTATCAGAGGCCCTTTATGATGCTTATACTGGTCTTCATTTGTATATGCACAGCGTAATTATCTATATTTTATCTTGGTTGTTACAACCAATTTTGCTAGCATTGCCTGCTAGTTAGCTAGCGCGACTTCGTCAGCTTTGAAGGTAAGATTTCAGTAATGAATCGCTAGCAGCTTATATATCAATGATGCTGGGTAACTAACAAGCAGGATTTAGATTGATTATGTGTTTTTATTGTTATTTTGGTTTTTATCTGCGGAACCTGACCGTGTCAGCCATCCTTAGTCGGCTTTTTCTGTATGATATGACTTAACTGCTAGCACTAGTAGAAATGAGGTGGCGTTTGTGATAAATATTTCATTTAATATTTCATTGCATTTTGGGATATACTAACATTTCATTATGTGACATGTTGACTGTACTTAGTTTTTTCTTGTACTGTTCCGTGTTATCTCATCTGTACTGTAAAACTAGCCTAGCGCTACTTTTTAATGCTTGATGGCATGCTAGGATAGATTCCTTTGTATTGTAATATACACACTAGTTTAATGATTGTTATTCAAAGGTATTATTCAGTCTTAAACAAATAATAGCCTACTGAATAGGCTACTCTACAGCAGTGAATGAAGGATGAGCCTAAAACATGGTCATGCATCCAAAATGTTTATTTTTAACAAAATTAACACTGTAAAAAAAATAATTAGCACTTTTTTTTTATTGCTGCTGCTGGCGGAGGCTGCTGCTGCTGGAGGAGGGTGCTGCTGCTGAAAAAGGCTGGTGCTGGCAAAGGCTGCAGGTGATGACTGCTGAAAGAAGAGGAGGCTGGAGGCTGCTGACGGTGGACCGGGAATGGAGATGCCAAGTAAATCGATGGCAACGAGTAAGGTGTTTGGCAGTGGCCTAGATGTTATGACCTTCGGTGCAGAGGTCTGTTGGGTCTTCTTTGCCTTCTTACTCTGACTCTTGCTGCCAAGATACCCTTTATGTTTATCCTTCCTCTCAGCCCTGATGCACTTTGATGCAATCCTTAACCTCAGCCTGATGTATGTTGAGGATTTTTTTCTTTAGGTCATGGCATGAGGGAAGGTTGCTGTCCAGCAACATGGCTTCTTGTTCCAGCTGTGACACTGCATTTGAGGACTCCATGAGGGAATCGCTCGTCCTCACACGGAACAGATGCTCCACGTTCTGAACAAGGGTGAAAACCTCATCAGATGGACGGTAATCTGGCTCTAATGTGGTCTGTGTTGAAGATTTTTTTAAACTTTAGATTAATCAATTTGTGTTTTTTTTAAAATGCCGAATTAATCCTTTTCCGGTTTACCAGAGCCCTCTCTGCTCTCTTTCTTAGTAATCTCTCCCTTCTCAGTTGCCTCATTAGATCCTCCACCTGAGCCCGGTCACAACTGGCCCTTGGCAGTCTGGTCCCTGGAGCACCTGACCCTAGCAAACTGGCCTCTTCATAGCTGACCCCTGACTGACTGGCTCCTGGCACACTGATCTCTGGTAAGGTGGCCTCTTGATTGTTGGCCCCTGACATACTGGCCCCTGGCAGTCTGCTGACATCTGTCTCACTCTCTCTGTCTGTTATGTCCCCTTCATTCCCTTGGAACTCCACCTCAATATCTCCCTGAATCTCTGTAACAATAACAAGGCGATCTTGCTGTTATATGTGTACGCTGCAGTGTGAGAAAAAGTTTTTAGAGAGTACTTGTCCATGGACAAGTGAGTTTGGCAATTTACTTGTCCGAATACATTTTTCACTTGTCCAGAATTGACAAAAATTGGGGCCACTGGAATCTTCTTCTTCGTCATCGTATTTCTTACATTTTCCCACGGTTTTTACAACACCGCTAACGTAAGTGAGCGGTAAGATTTTACTGCATCACACATAGGGTTGGGTATCGTTTGGATTTTAACGATTGCGGTTCTGCTTTTCGATTCTGGTTATTTTCGGTTCTCGATTCCGGTTCTTGGAGAGGGTAAATCAGTCCCATGACAAACTGGGAGAAAAATATATTTATGAAAACATTAAGTCAAATCTGTATTCCTATTTACAAATCACTTCATACTGTTGAATTTCTTACGGTTATTGAATACAATTATATAAAAATAATCTCTGCATTGTTTAGTTAGTTCTAAGTGGTGCAGTTTGAGAATGTACAAAGACTCCAGCTCATTCAAAACTCTGCAGCTAGACTACTTACGAATACCAAAAGGAGGGAACACGTTAGTCCTGTCTTAGCTACTTTACACTGGCTTCCTGTAACTTTTAGAATTGATTTGAAGGTGCTTCTCCTCACATACAAAGCTCTAAATGGACAAGGACCCAGCTACATGGCTGACTCTCTAATGAACTACACACCTGCCAGAACACTGCGATCATCAGATGCAGGTCTATTAGAGGTCACCAGAAAGAGTCATAAAAGAAGATCGGTGCTGCAGCCTTTGTAAACTACGCCCCAAAACTGTGGAACACGTTACCCAACAATATTAGGGAAGCCAATACATCAGGCATTTTTAAAAGGCAGCTTAAAACCTATCTCTTTACCAAAGCATTTTACTGATTTTACACTATTATACTGCACTATTCTCTGTGATTGACATTGCACTATTTCTCTATGTTTTATTCCCCATGTTTTTATTTTTAATTATTTTATCCCACTTTATGCTTTGCTCTTGCTGCTTGTTTTACACAGATGTTACGTCTTATTTTTTACTGATGTAAAGCACTTTGAACTGCAATCCCCTGTATGAAAGGTGCTATACAAATAAAGTTATTATTATTGTTATTATATTTATAGCCTATAGGCCTAGCGCTTTTCTACAACTCAAAGACACTTGCACGCTTACACATGTCCTGCAATACACCTGCTGCAGCTGCCCAGCTACTCACTGTTTGTAAAAGTTAATAAATAGTATAAATAGCATTTCAATAATGTACTTTCTATACCCTGCTTCATAAATAATACTGACATCCCTGTGCTCCTCCGAGTCTGGGGGTCCAGGGATGTGAGGACAGCGCGAGGACAGAGACAGGGAGGCTGCTTCACTTCATAAAGGAAATGGCGGTCAATATTAACAACACAGGAGCTAAAACGCTTAATAACCTTCATTACGTGTTAGAGAGAGAACATAAGAAAGTTTTACAAAGATGAGGCTTTTAAACGGGCAGCGGATCCGCTGTGTGTAGAAAGAGAGAGAGACGCTGAGCTGCACCGTGCAGCGATCAGCTGATACGGAGCATATGAGAGAGCTGCAGTCTGCGGGGATCGGCCTCCTGTCCTCACAACTCTTATTAATCCCGGTACCGGACAATTGTTATTTGTTCCTACTCGGAACCGAGTTTTGCTTCACAGCCCTGCCACTGTGCTACACTTCCCGCCCCGCCCCCGTCTAACTGTACAGAAAGCGGCGAGATGCATTTCCTTAGGAATCGACAAGCAGAACCGAAACTAACATTTCTAAACGAACAATGGCGGACACGGACAATTTGCGAATGAGTTCTGCCTTTTGTAAACTGAATGTATCAATAATTTGTCAATACATCGGGGCGAAAAACGTCACTTGTCCGCCGGACAAGTCAATTGAAAGATCTACTTGTCCGATATTGTAAATAACACGTCCCGGACGGTGGGACGTGTACTTTTCCGCACACTGCGCTGCCTTTAGCACTTATTGTCATTTAAGGGTACACTACACTCCTATAGTGACATTCATCTAAGTTCGTCTATTGGCAATGTTAAAGTATGAAGACATCTGTATGTATGATCATACTCCTTGACGTGGATGTCCTCCTTTTCAGCTTAGGCCGATGTATAAATACTGTTGGAACAGCATCCGGCCTCAACCTCAAATTTCCTCCTGATTTGTTGCCAATATATTGGTCGTCTTCAAAGTGTACCTGTAGGTAGGTAGGTTTGATCAGTTTCCACTGCACACTTCAAATGTCATTGAAGAGTCATAATTCTCTACACTTGGAAATATGATGCCCTTTCAAATGTTAACAAGTCATGTCACCTCTGTGAACATTACTTACATGACAGAGTTTTCTGCTGTTGTTGTCCTCTGTCAGACACAGGTTTTGTCTGTTGACCATTGCCATCCATCTCTTCCTTCGCTCTACGTCCTTAGGGGAGCCATACATCCGGGAACCCCTTCTCGGATCGATTAGAGCAGGGGTACTCACATACACATCTTAAAGGTCCAAAATAAATGTTTCAATAAGACAAAGGTCCGTTTATTACGGTCATTACAACTTTTAAACAATTGCAACAAGATTCTTAACACGAGGTTGCAAAAACAAAAATAATCTGTATGCAGCAGTTTTCATTGTTATTGTGTCTGTGCTTGATCCCTCATAGTCGCAGTGTAAGAGCTGCACAGTTATGAATACAGGCAGCTGCACTCTCTTTCATTCAGCATTCCCATTATTGCTTTATACATGTCTTGCCCCCTTGTGTGTCCACTGAGGTTCGTCAGGCCCAACACATCTTCAACAAACTCCCCCTTTGCCTCATCATAAAAACTCACAAACACCAGCAACTGAGCAATGTCTGTGGTGTCCGTGGACTCGTCCACAGCTAAGGAAATGCACTGTGCATTTTTTATTCCATCACAAAGCTGATTAATCAAATCACCAGCAAGTATTTATGTTCTTCTGGTTGCTGTGGAATCTGAGAGGGGGATTTGCTTGATTTGACCTTATTATTATTATTTTCTCTTTTTGTTTGCCTTCAACATGGTCTCCATCACTTCAGTCATGCATTCTTTTATACTTCAGTTATTATCCAGTGGAATGTCCTTACCTACTGGCCTAGTTAAATCAAAGTGGTTACTTTTTTTTGGCTGGGCAGTGTAGTTTTACACACTGTCTTATTTGACTTTCTCAGGACTTAAAACTGTTTTTTGGGGGCAGAACCCCACAAAGAAGAAAATATATTTACACACGTAAGGTCATCATCTTAATAGTTTTGTATGCTCATCCGTGAGCAGAGTTGACGTGTATTACAGCTGAATCAGCAAAACGCCTCACAAACGTATTAAGATCAACAGCTTTAGTGTGTTTTCATTCAATGCTGAGTGCAGCCAAACTGACGGTCTCTTCTCTGTCAGACCGCAAATACCTCATCCCTTCAGTGCTTGGGTCCGAATGCTTCTCGTTTTGCGCCGTCCCGTTCAAATGAAATCGCCGCCAATCATATGTCCACGCTCGCGCTAGGAGCGGGGGAGGGGTTACATGACGTGCATCTTGTGCTGCATTCACTTGCACTCGGACATTAGAGACTTTCTCTCATAAATGTCCGATGAGCGCTGTTTGCAGTCTATGGACAGAGTGGATCATTTTGACTCGTTGCGTTGTGGCGATGTCTCGCAGATAACACAGATAATACATATGAAAAGTATAATTTGCTCAGAGTCCAGAGACAGTTGTGGTTCGGTCCGGATCCGGACCGGAGTCCGTACTTTGAGGATGCCTGGATTAGAGCATCCAAATGCTGCACATCCAACCATGGTATGACAACTGATCTATTCAAATGCAATATAAACGAAAGTGCCATAATATTTAACATGAATAATGCTATGTCCTCTGTTCAGTCTGCTCCCAACTGTATTCTCTCCCCTTATTCACCACTGTTCCTATTCTTGCTCTGAAACAGATGAAGAGGATGTCCCTTTCACAAAGGAACCTTTTTGTTTTTTTCAAAATGGTTAGGCTCCTGGATGCCCTAGAGTTCTGTATTGCTTTTTTTAAATAGTTGCTTACCCTAACCCTTTTTTTGTAAATAGTATTGCTTTTTTATAAATAGTTGTTTGTAAATATTTGTAAAATCCCCCCCCCCCCCCACAATTGTTGTTCGCACAATTATGCTTCTGTTTTTCACTTTTTGGTGTCCATTGTTCAGCCACTGTATTGGTAAGCAACAATTTGTTTTGAGAGAGGAATGGGAGACATCCCTCAAATAAAAACGAATAAAAGAACGGCGGGAAGACCAAGATGCAGCATTGCAAATGTCTTCCACTGTCATTCCTCTATGCAATGCCATAGAGGTTGAAATTCCTCTGGGACTGTGCGCTTTGATGTTTTCTGGGGGATCCACCCCAGAGTAGACATACGCCTGTGACACAGCCTCACACAACCAGTGTGACAGCCGCTGTGCAGACAGAGGCTGCCCTATTGAGTGCTCTGTAATGCACAAACAGGCGCTGAGACTTGCGCAACGTGGCTGTGCGTGCAATATAACATGACAGCGCACGTACGGGACAGAGGAGATGAGATGTGGCTTCTTCCTCTGATGTGTGAGGAGGAGGGAAGAAACCATCCGAAGTGATCCCTCTCGATCTAAAAGAGCTTGTGATCACCTTTGGCATAAAAGCCGGGTTAGGGCGCAAAACAGCTGAACTGCCATCTCCTTGGATCTGGAGACATGACGGAGCCACAGGGAGAGCAGACACATCACTCACCCTTTAGCTGATGTCAGAGCCAGGAGCAGAGCTACTTTGGCTGACAAGCACTTCAGGGGAACTTGATCTAAAGGTTAAAATGGAGCTTTACTCAGTGCGCGTAACACTGACGGCCCCTACACATGGCGGCGTGCGTTGCCGCTTCAACGCTTCTACCCATTCACTTTGAATGGGGTGACGTCACGATTCGCCGAACTGCATTCTGGTAGTAAAGCGTAGCTTCTCTCGAGGTGCTCGCTGCAAAAGTAGAGCAATGTTCTACTTTTGCCGCCTCGACGGAGGCGTCAGCCAATCAAATCCCTCGTATGTAAATCTGACAGTACAAGCAGTAGCCAATCACACCGGGTGTATGTTGGGAGAGCCAGACCGCAGTTATTTCCCATATGTCAACAAAAGGAGGAGAAAATGATCGTGGCGGTAGGGAACATACCGCAGGAGCCAGGCATGGGGGGAGGTGGCAGAGACAGTGGGGGAAACTGGTAGGTTTTCGCTTGTTTGGGGAGTTTATATCCAGTGTATTTCGTTTGAATGGACAGCTAGCAAGCATAGACAGTATATTTAGCCAGCATGGATGTAGCATGAATGCTTTGCTTTGTATGTCCGGGGCGGGACATTCATGTGGTTGGTTGTTGGTCGGGCTGCTCGCGTTGATTCCCCAAGCTCAAGACACGCCCACCACCAAACGGCAACGCACGCCGCCGTGTGTAGGGGCCATAAGCCAAAACCCCATTGAGGCGCCAAAGCGCGTGACACATGTCGGAGTCTCTGTGCTCCCCGTAGAAAACGTTTTGTCAGCGGGTGACTAAACACCGTGCTGACACCAAACCTACGTGGCAAGATGGAATGGCAGCAGCATATGTTTTTACCGTGCTATAAGCCAATTCCTGTCCAGCAACAGCTGGAGGAACGACAGCACGAGGCAGGGGGGCCAACGGGGTCCAGGCCTCTCCCTACACACCACACGGAGCGCTGTCCATTTGGCTGTGTAGGATGTGTGTTCAGCAGCTGCGCTGATCGAACACCTCCCTGGCGATTTATGTAGGCCGTCGCTGCTTTGTTGTCTGTTTGAATCAACATAAGTTGATTGTACAGCCACGGGACGAAGTGCTGGAACACTTTCCATACGGAGAGTAATTCCAGCACTTTTATATGGAGAGACATGTGACCCGGCCACTGTCCCCCCACTGCCTGCGACATGCACGTTCCTCAGCCTGCGAGAGATGCGTCTGTGAACACTGTGGTTTGAGACGTCACTCTGCTCAGTGGCACCCCCACTGACGTGGAGATTTTTCCAGTGGGTCAAATCCAAAACCTCGGAAGGAGGAATGTACACCATGCGTCTCCTCTGACGCACGGGGTCGATGCACAGGCGAATAAACCACCTGGAGTCTCCTCACTATGAAGGAGACCCAGGGGGATCACCACGTGACCAGCTGATATCATGCCTAACAGCTGCATCACGGAGAGGGCCGTCACCGCCCCGCGGGGTGTGACACGCCGGAGGAGAGCTGTCACTTTCTCCCCTCTCCGCTGTGAGAGTCGCGCTCTCATGCGGGCTGAGTTCAATTCCACTCCCAGTTAAAAAGATAACCTGGGAGGGACGAGGACAGCTCTTCTTCCAGTTGATAATGAAACCCAGGTTTGACAGATGAGATACGAACTGTATCGTCTGTAAGCCGCTTCCTCCCTTCCTGGAGTGAGCCAGCCACAGCCGGTCGTCCAGGTAAAATAACAATCATCCCCATTCTCAGTAGCTGCTCCCACCGTTCCCACCCACTTTGAAAAAGTGCGTGGAGCCAGGAATGAGAAACGCAGGAAATTCTGTGTTTCGGGATGATGGGTGTGCACCTCCCTGGTCAACACACTCCAGCACCTGTTTGATCGTCAGCATGGGAAAAGGCCATTCCCTTGTTGGACACTGACAGATCGAGGATGGGTCTCATTCCCCCCGCCCCGTCTCCTTCGGGACCAGAAATACCGGGAGTAAAAAACCCTGATTTTCTTCCCCATTAGGAACCCTGGAAAAAAGCTTTCTTTTAACAAGAGTTCCTGCCGCTCTGCACGGAGCGTGAGCCACTATTCCCGGGATAACAGGGTTCCCTGTATCCCAAAGAACTGCGGGGGGAGAGGCGAACTGCAGAGACTACTCTCTGCCCATCCGCCTGCTCATCCATCTGTCCATCAGACACACGCGCCGCCACCCTGAGTACCATCCAGTACTCTGATAGCGCCGGGTGTACATTCTCTGGATGTGCTGCGGTTGGTGGCAAACCATGCCAGAGCCCTCCACACGCTGCATTTCACACAGGCTCTCAATATGTCGCCGTTTAGGAGAAGGCTCGTAAACTGCGCGTTCACGCTCAACACCACTAAGGGATGAGCGGAGGTGTGTGCAGTGCTGTCCACACGAGGCGTAATAATGGCCCTCCGTGGGTTTATTACGACCGTGGGTAGGAGGTACGTCTGAGACAGAGGAAAAATCCATGCTGCCTAAACCCAAAACGTTTAAGGTAGACGGATTGAATAGTAAGCCCTGCTGTTTTATTAACCTCTTAAGCCCTGAGCCTGTTTTTCAGGTTTCAGGCTCGAAAATGCCACTAACACAACAAAGACTATATCTTCACTTCTAAAAAGGGTAAATTAATAATCTTTTCTCTAAAAGCAAGGTTACATCTGTGAGTTGGATGTAGAAGTGTCGGAATCAATATAGATGTTTTTATTTTAAAGTAACTTCAGATGGAACACAGTAAAAACATGTAAATTCTAATGTCCGCCTAAAAAAGAAACATTACTTATAGTGAAAACCACCCTTGAATGATGGGCTAGTAGAATAAAAGCTGTAGGAATCCAAACTATAACATATAACAAGTACCCTGTATCAAGATTGATGCAAAACAAGTGAAATTTGACCTTTTTAGAGAGGTTTAGAAAAATAAAGTCCAAGCGGACTCACCTCTGGGTAATTTGGGAACCATCAGTTCCATTTGAACTTTTTCACTGTAAAATCATTTTATTACTTTGAATTATCACTATAGGTATTCATTCCATCCAAATACAACTGTTGTGAAAAAAAAACAAAAAAACAAAAACATAGGCTTACTCTGTTATCCTCCTAGCTCCCTTATTACTTATCCTAGCTGCACATCCAACACATTGTTTATGATTGTAAAGACACAGAATCTAACGGTGCTCACCTCAACACTGAAAGATACAAACTCGCGACGTTATCAACAAAAACGTACATCAAAACAAGTGGAGCTAGCGCTAATGCGCTAGGCTAACATGGCTCTCCTTCCTCTTTGTCTGGTCTAAACTGGTCTTCAATGGCATTAAAACGATAAAAACGATGATGTAGTTAATCCATAGGTTAATATCCAATGTGGCTGCGTCCCCTTTGAAATGTTCTGATAATCTATAAGCAATAAAACTGCAATTCCGTTATCTGCTGTCCGCTCTGTGCTCCATGCGCTCTGGGTCCTGCAATTTCTGCTTCCTTACGTAGTAAACAATAAGTAAAGTCTCCTGCGTAATGTTCTTAAGCTGTCTGGCATTCTTTATACTTTACGCAGGACCATATCTCTGGAACCCATTGGTCGATTTGGGTGATTTACAACTTTTTCTTAACCATTACATCCAATAGAATCGATGGGCAGTTCCCAAATCCACGTAAACATTACCATTGCGAACGTAATAGAGAAGCAAACGAAACATATCTGAAAGTACAAGCCTGGACGGCAAAACTTTATACCCAGTATATTGCCATAAATATGATGATGGATTATCAGTACAAATTTCTACGTGACACAAAGACATTGGATTAACCTTGAGCGGCGTTTTTATTCCGTTGAACACAACTTTTGATCACAAATCAAAAAAGGTAAGACGTAATTATTGTAATATTTTTAAAACCGGATGTTGTTTACTTTCTCTTTTCTGGCTAATAGTTCCAGGAATTCGAGGTCGTACAGTGATGACATTACATGTGTGGAATCTGTGGAGTCTCAGCTTTAAATCGTCTATCTTGTTTGTGCAGTTAAGATAGTAATAAGGGCATTTCTACCTTGAGTTCTGTGTAAAAAAGCGTTAGCATTAGTTAGCATTTTTTCGCTCAATGCTAATTCAAAGGCTTGGTATTACTCTTGTGTTTTTTTTAGCTAACAATTGTTCTTATTGTCAGTTAGCGGAGTTTCTTGCCTTTAAAAGGGTATGAAACATTAATAGTTTCATAAATGTTAAGAAGCCCTGAGACATAGTCTCGTAAAAAAACGGTGGGAGGGGTCCACTGGGGGGACCTTCGGGCTTAAGAGGTTAACCGATAAGTTAAAAAACCCAGCCGGCTTAGGCAGCGAGCCATGCTGCCAAGTAACCAATAGGCTATTGGCAGCCGGCTTAACCGGGGAGCCTTGCTGCATATTATCTTCCATCTGTCCATTGAACACATGCGCCGCCACTCAACGTGCCAATCTACTCTGGATGTGCCCGAAAAAAAAAAAGAAGTTTTAACAACATTTTTATTTATTGACTTTTCATTCCTGTATAATCATTTTGCGCAAAGATGGCACTGTTTGTCAGAGCACTTCATCCTTCTGGGATTTCATGAAGAACAGCTCTAACGCCTTTGTGTATGGGAACACCTCTGGTGCTGGTCCATTAACTGCCAGTGTTTCTCACAGATCTGTTTCCCACATATCTGAAATAGCGGTAGTGGTGGTAGCGGGGGGGTGGTGTGAGGTGACGTGCAACAACATTAACCTTTCTGTTGGTCGCTTGTTAGCAGACCCTTCACGCGATGGCAGAGCGAACAGGTACAGGCAAGGCCCATAATGATAGCCCTATAGTTTAAATCTACTACCCACACATGAACATATGGAAATGGGTTACTATTTAAAAAAATAAATGTATTTATAAATGTATTTAGGAACCTATCCATGTGATTTTTTGTGGGGGTCGACCTCAAATCCTCTATGGGGGTCCAGGGGCATGCCCCCCCGGTACAATTTTATTTTTTATTTTGGAGTTAAATGCATCAATCTGGTGCATTTTGAGGGGAAAATATAGAGACTAGATCTATGGAAACACCTATATTAAACAGAACTGTATACATTTCAATAATCATAAAATCTATGGCCATAACCAATAACATACAATTTCCAATATGAAAAAAACACTGAAACTTGTTTATTAATTTATTGTTGGTTCATTTATAGTTGTCAGTGTGTCTGTGCTCCTGAATCAGCCTCTCCTGTCTCCCTCCTCTCCCTCCTCTCCCTCCTCTCCCTCCTCTCCTCTCCTCTCCCTCCTCTCCCCCTCTCCCTCCTCTCCCTCCTCTCCTCTCCCTCCCCCTGCTCCTCTTTGAGGCAGCAGCAAAGACTAGTTTTCTCTCAACAAGTTTTAAAAGTGTATCTTACCTTTTTTCACCTTAATATGTGTTTACATAACTGGTGACCACACCGTTTGAGACCCACTGAGAACTTAGACTAAGTTAACTATCTAAACACTCAGAGAGTCCTTTACCTCACCTGAGCTGAACTTATCCCGAGCTTGAATGACACACAGAGACCAATCAAGGGCTTTGATTTATGATCTGTATGACAGTGGCCATGTCGGCAGGCCACATCATGTGGACAGCCAGTCACCCTGTGTGAGGCAGGCCACTTAACAGGCCAGAAGGAGGCGAGATCAGTGCAAGGGAGCGAGGGATCATTGTCCACAAGTTAATCGATCGCAGATGGCGTCGTGGTAACGGACGAATAAAAAAAAAAATTATAAAAAAAAAAATTATGAAAAAATTATTTAAAAAAACAAAACCTAAATGGGTCGCGAAATATACTTGGGCGGCCGTTAATATACCTGGGCGGCCCGCCCAAGTATAGTCTATGTGTGGGAAACCCTGGTGTTAAACTGGACACCAAGGTGCGTTCACGGGATGAGCGGAGCTGTGTGCAGTGCTGTCCTCACTGTAATGATGGCGCTCGTGGGCTCATTACCGTGTGTAGGAGGTAGGTTTGGGACAGAGGAGAAAAACCGAGCTGCCTAAAAACCAATAGGTTTTAAAGACAGCCTATTTATGCAGCGAGCCATGCTGCCTATAACCGACAGGTTAGGGGCAGCCGGCTTACCCGGTGGGCCTTGCTGCTTATTATTATTCATCTGTCCATCGAACACACGCGTCGCAATTCTGAGTAATATTCTGAGAGCGCGCGACATGCTCTGGATGTGCTGTGGTTGTCATGGTGACGAGCCACGTCAGAGCCCTACCCGCCGTTGGGCCCGGACCGAAAAGCTGCGAAGGGGCCTCCACACGCTGCATCTCACACCAGCTCTCATCCTGTCTCTGTTTAGGAGAAGGCTCGTAAACTGGACATTGAGGCGCATTCACGCTCAACCCTGCTGAGGAATTAGCGGAGGTGTGTGCAGTGCTATTCACGCAGTGCGTAATAACAGCCCTGGGCTCATTACGACCGTGTGTAGTAGGCACATCTCGGACAGAGGAAAAAAACCGTGCTGCCTGCTAACCGACAGGTTAGGAGCATCAGGTTTAAACGTCAAGCCTTGCTTTCTAATAACCGCCTGGTTAAATACAGCTGGCTTGCGCCACGAGCCCTGCTGCCGCAAACCGACAGGTTAGGAGCATCAGGTTTAAACGTCAAGCTCTGCTGTCTAATAACCGCCTGGTTAAATACAGCTGGCTTGTGCCAAGAGCCCTGCTGCCTGCTGACTGACAGGTTACAGCCGGCTCTTGCACCTCCACACGCTGTATTGAACAGCGGCTCTCATCATGTCGCCGTTTAGGAGAAGGCTCGTAAACCGGACATTGAGGCGCGTTCACGCTCAAACCCGCTTGAGGAATGAACGTTGTGTGGAGGCATATCTGTGACATAAGAAACAAGCCCGTGCTGTCTAATCAACCGCCAGGTTTTAAAGACAGCCGGTTTGTGCCGCGAGCCCTGTTGCCTAATAACCGACAGGCTATGAGGCAACCGCTTATGTCATCCGGAGGAGAGCTCTCCTGAACCGGGGGAACGGGAAGATCTCATTAGGCGGCTGCCTTTCCGATGATCTCCGGGAGTTCCTGGAGAATACCGCCTATATGGCAGAGCCGAGATGGCGCATAGTGTCAGTCCGCAGCCGAACCTATAGGCTCGGCTCCCGGGCCGACACCGGGCCCCGCCCTGTCTCCCCCGTCCGGAGGAGAGGGAGGATGGGGCCGGGGGAACCACATGGTGATCCGTGAATGGAGGGGAAGAAGTCGCCTGACTGCTGCCCGCCACTCGGATCCAATAATCAAGGGCTTGGCCAATCATCCCCGGCCGCAGCCGCGAGAGCGTTCGCTCTCTGCTGTCTGTGGGCCAGAGGAAGACGGACACAATGAGTGCACGACACCTCGGGATTTGAGAGCCGCGTTTGCGTGCTCCAATCTCCGGCAAGACTCACCTGTATCGTCTGTGTAAAGCCGCTTCCTCCCTGGACAACCCTGTCTCCTAAATATTACGTTCCCACAGAACTAAACTGCATTCTCAATTACGTTAAGCAAGAAACATATTTTCTCCCACGTTACGTTCGTTATGAACGTATCTCAAATACGTTTCTTTTCTACATATCTTCTAGAAACATATTTTCTCTCTCTCTCATGAGCGAGGCAGAAAATAATAGTTTTTAACATGCCAAAAAGCTGCTGTGTCGTTTATTGCACCTCAAACGTTAAAACAAATCCAGTTACGTGTTTCTGTACTTCCTCTAAGAAGAAAGGACAGTAACAGAAGATCTCTGTGACGCCAGATGTGGTGTTGTTAATGCGATATCATATCCGAAAAACATTTCAGTTTAGGATGGCCGAAGACACTACACTACCCATAATCCCCGGCTATCGTTTGGGACTACAGTCCCGTTGACAAACCCCGTGATTAATCTTCAAGCTCTGGGATTGGATGTTGGAGTGGCAGTGGGCCAAGGTTACGCCGAGCGTCAAGCTCTTTGAAATAGAACGAAACCACGGCAGACTATTCAAAACTCGACTCGAACACCCCCCCAGAACTACACATGCTGGCTATTGTGTTTCGCAACATGTTGTCTATGGCACGTCTCTACTGGGAATTGTAGTTTTAAAAGACGTTTTCGTTTTTCCAAAAATTAGAAGTTGACAGTATTACACTGTGTACAGCCCTGGAGGTTTAGGCGATAGGAAACACATTGGTGTGTACACATTTAAAACATGTAATTACTACATAGGTGAAAATCGCTTGTATCCATAATGGGCAGCATTAATATATATTCTACTCCACTACAATTCAGAGGTTAACCTGGTATTTTTACTTCACTACATTTAGTTTAGTTACTTTGCAGATTCTGATTAATGATGTGAAATATAAACAACCCTTAAAGCAGACTTTAGTTACACCTGAGTACAATTTAGGGAAGGTGATTGTCAAGTGCCAACAATCAGGAGAGATATTTGATAGTTGGTGCTTGAGAAGACTAAACATTTATCTGCAGATCTCTATCAAGTATATTAATTACTCGTTATTCTCTACTAATAGTTAATTACAAGACATCTATCAATATGTGTGTACCTCCACCATTAAACTGTCAAATTCTGCACATTTCTTATACTATCTACATACATAAGAGTATAATTAATGTGTATAATATCAGTTAAAACAAGTTCTTCAACATAGTTAACATTGCAGGAAAGCAATACATTAGACGTTAAGTACTTTGTCAAGCTTAATATTTATCTGTAGATAGATACCCCCAACGTTTTTTTCTTATTTGAAAGAAGACCTTAACCTAAAGTATTATTTAATGTTTAAATAGAGGTTAATTAGTTTGTCTGTTTTGCACATCCTCCTACTAATATCTTTGTACATCGTGCACTAAACTGTTTTATCGTAGAGATCACTTGCAGTATCTTCTTGATTTTTTATATTCTATATTTCTATCACAGACCTTCTACTTTCCCCCTATGTAAGTATGTACTCTTAATATTTTTTTCATCAAATAACATTATTCAACAAAAATAACATTATTCAACAAAACTAATTCAATAATGTGCTTTAACCACTAGGCGGTGCACACAAGGTACACTAATAATAATAATAACAACTTTGTATTAGGACACTTATGTATGTATAACATCTGAAGATGTGTAGTTTTATTCATGTTTTTACATAATTTTACAGGATATTGCTATACTATTTCTCATGCTTTACACATTACACATTAATATCTGATTTGTAAAACATCACAGACAGAAAGGCATATCCGTCATTTAATGGTAAGCTATTGAAATTGTGATTCCATAGATGTGTCTCCCATCACCCAAATTCTCTGACTATTCTCTCAACTCAGTATTTACATTCTGATATTCAAAGAAAATCAGTCATTTTCTATCAGCTGTGCACCGTTATGGTGTAAATGTAACCTATCTACCAATTGGATCAAATATAAAAATCAGCCGAATTAGTATTGATACTGCAAGGAGACGTATTTTGTGAAAAGAAATGCAAGGTGTTGTTTAATTGTTGATATATTTATGATCCACGTCACGTTTTCAGTTTTGGCGGCAGTTCTCCTGTTTGTCCAGAAGTCTTCTCATCAGGGCTCTATAAATAAAGAACTACAGCAGATGTGTAATATTTAATGCAGCCAAACTGTGTATTACAATGCTGTTATGTGATGACTTCCAAAGAGAAAAGCAAGAACACTCGGAATAAAGTATTATTATTTATTTATTTTCGGATATCATCGCATTAACATCATATCCCAACATGCATTGCGGCTAAACATCCAATCAACGAGCTTCAAGCTGAGGATCTTGGGTAATCTGTTCAGTGGGTTTGTGTGTATCCTCAAAATGTCCCTTATAGGCCTACGTCTGTTTCCGGTGACTTTATTTACGGCTAAAAAGCCCAAGATTATAGAATTAAACGAATAAATAAAAACAAGGATAATTGTGTTTTATTGTTGAGTAAATAAGGAGACAAAGATTTTCAAAAATACAGATTTCAGTATTCTGAGGCTCTTTGCCCCATTTCTTTTCCTCACAGACGGGAAAAAAAGTCCGACATTATACGATTTAAAATAAAAACATAAAACACTGGCATGTAATTTACGTTAGAATAAATAGAATGGTTTTGAATAATAGATGAGAGTAAAATCTACATCACTTTACAGCATCGCCCAGTTTTGGGGAAACCAACGCTGTCATTTGAACGGCGATCAAGCCTGAAGCCACAGAGATCTTCTGTTACCGTCCTTTCTTCTTAGAGGAAGTACAGAAACACGTAACTCTGGATTTGTTTTAATGTTTGAGGTGCAATAAACGACACAGCAGCTTTTTGTCATGTTAAAACTCTTATGTTCTGCCTCACTCATGAGAGTAACAGCTGGCGAAATTACAGCCTCGCCTACTGATTTCAGTGCTCTAAAATTATATTTATAAATGACTATTATCATTATTATAAGCAAGACAATAAATAGCAAAGATATGTAGAAAATAAGCTTATTTAAGATACGTAACGTGGGAGAAAATAAACGTATTTGAGATACGTTCATAAGAAACGTAACGTGGGAGAAAATATGCTTCTAGAAGATATGTAGAAAATAAACGTATTTGAGTTACGTTCATAACGAACTTAACGTAGGAGAAAATACGTTTCTTTCTAAACGTAATTGAGAATGCAGTTTAGTTCTGTGGGAACGTAATTTTTAGGAGACAGAGTTGCCCTGGAGCGAGCCAGCCACAGCTGGTTGTAATTCATATGTCGGCTAACCCCGAGCCCCGCCCTGACTCCCCCGTCCGGAGGAGAGGGAGAATGGGGCCAGGGGGAAATGTTTGCTTTCTAGTAAACAGCTCTGAAAAGAGCTTGTGCCTGTACAGTGCTTCTGCAACGGAGTGCTGAAGAAAAGTGGGAGCAGTTGGACGGGCCTTCTTCCTATTTATACGGAAGTGAGGCCGGAGGTGGGGCCCACGTCATAGGTGGGCATGGATTAAGTCTGTCAGTGCTGCACACGGTGCTGTGGGATTACCCAATAGCGATAGCCTTAGAGGGCGAAGCCTTATACGAAATAGAACATGACAGCGCAGCGCAACTATACTACGGACGTGACTGCCCTAGCAGTGACATCAACATAGCCTGCTTGTGCTACCACACTTTCCCCTCAAAATATCGTTAAATAACGAAACTTGTAAATAGTGCCAATCCATACAAAGTGTAACCACTGGACTGTGGGAAACGGTATTTCGATCTCTGTTCACACAAACTGAAAGATTGACAGTAAAGTTGATGTGATGGGTTACAGACTGCTTGGAAACCCAGATAAAAGCTTTGAGATTTCATCGTTTATAGAATATAATCAGAAATAAGGAACATACACTTATCCTCTCTTCAACACTATATAATAGAGGCACAGGTTCGATGAGGAAAGCTCTCTGGACAGAAGTGTGTGGCTCTTAAAAGAGCCTTTGGTGTTGGTAGAAGCGGGTTCAGGGTGTTCACTTCTTGGCGGCCTTCTCGGTCTTCTTGGGCAGCAGCACAGCCTGGATGTTGGGCAGCACGCCTCCCTGAGCGATGGTCACTCCTCCCAGCAGCTTGTTCAGCTCTTCGTCGTTGCGGACGGCGAGCTGCAGGTGGCGGGGGATGATCCGGGTCTTCTTGTTGTCCCGGGCGGCGTTTCCAGCCAGCTCCAGGATCTCAGCGGTCAGGTACTCCAGCACGGCGGCCAGGTACACCGGGGCTCCGGCACCGACACGGTGGGCATAGTTACCCTTCCTCAGATGCCTGTGGACACGGCCGACGCGGAACTGGAGCCCGGCCCGGGAGGAGCGGGTCTTAGCCTTGGCTCGGGTCTTTCCTCCGGTCTTCCTTTTTTTTTTTTTTTAATGGCACAATTTTATTTGACAGATTCTGATTTTTATAGAAAATAAAATAAACTCGTAAATTATTTCTTATTTCAACAAAAAATAAAATACCAAGCAGCATAGCCAATACTGCTATTAAAAATAGCTCCAACTTTATCAGCTTCAATACTAAGGTGATGAACAAATTGAAAAATACATAATTATAACAGATATGATTTATTAATAAATGAATACTTTTACATTTGTAGATGTTGACACTGCAAAAAGTATAATAATTTGTAATATTTGTATTCTTTCTATATCCCTAGTAATCTTCAAAACGCTTTCTGGTTCTTTGAAGGCTCGATCCAGACTATCTTCTGGTTATTTTCTGCATCAATCCCTATTATCTCTTACAACAACAAAAAACAACATCTTGGACATAACCGCAAGACTGTAACCTCTTCACATTCTGTTGAGATTGTGAGTCAATTACTAGCCATATCTCACACATTGCTGTTTTGAATCATTACTATGTGGATGGCAGTTGAACTGGATGATGTAACATGTATGCCATCTGCTGGAAAGAAGACGTATCGCTCTGTTGGCTTCGTTTGGACAACAAAAACAGAGTGAAGCTCTCATACCATAAATAACAGTACAGACACCGTCCTGCAGAGAGCACACAGCCCAACAGCACGTTGTTGGTCTAGTGTCATCTTACAAAACATTTGCATTAAGACACTAAGACTAGCTGGTCCATTGTACAGGTCAGTCCACCTTAAATGAGCAGTGGTTCATCAACAGTCTGTGGTTAACGGATACATCAGAATGACAAAAACATGAAACATATTGTCCGCAGACCACGGCCCACCTATGCCAGAGCCAGCGGCCCACCAACGGCAGCAGCCCAACGGGAAAAGTCCCGAATCTCTTGATGGCCAATCCGAGCCTGCTCACACACACACACAACTGAAACCAAAGTCATTTGCAGATTATGTAAAAATCTCTCATACACACATGTGAAACGCTCTCACACACAGACACAACAGCGTTGCAGTCGGGAAGAAAAGCAATGTGGAGCAGCACCTCACCACTTGGAGTTTAACCGTAACACTTTTCGAAATCCCGTTTGTGTCCCCCCGCTTTACAAATAGGCCTATGTTTATTATTATCTTTCATTGCCACGGAGGAGCACACAGCCTCTGTGAGCGAGCAAGAGACAGAGACAGAGAGCGAAAAGAGAGAGAGAAAACACACCTTTATCTATTTAATATAGCCGAGTTGTACAAAATAAAGTAAGAAATCATTCCAATGTGTACTATAGGACAGTAAACAGTTTAAAACGGGAGTGATTAGTAAAATATGCATAAATAAAAAGAAAAATGCTAACTAGGTAACATAAGATAAGAATACACAAGTTTAAATGATTTGTTATTGGTTGTGATCATATTCTAAAGATGTTTGGATTATTGAAAAGTATACAGCTCCCTTTCATCTGAGTGTTGAGAGCTCTATCCATAAATTCATTTTGTGCTCAAAGTGCACCAGATTGATGCATTTAAGTTGGACATTTAAAAGAAAAATCATACATTTTCTTTTCACTGAAAACGGTTTCCACAGACCCAAACAGCACACAAATGTTAAAAGTAAGCATATAATAATGTTAAAATGTGCTAAATATATACACTGCAAAAAAACTGAAAAAGAGGAGTAAAAGTAGCTCACGACTTGTTTTATTTTTTGAAAGTAGCTCTCATCCTAAAAAAGGTTGGAGACCCCTGAACCACTGGTCTAGCGTCATTTTACAAAACGTTAAGACGTTAAGACACTAAGACTAGCTGGTCCATTGTAAAGGTCAGTCCACCTTAAATGAGCAGTGGTTCATCAACAGTCAGTGGTTAACGGATACATCAGAATGACAAAAACATGAAACATATTGTCCACAGACAGATTTCTCTCACGTGTGAACAGTCATAAGACTTATTCATTGTCCTCTCCATCGGCTTCTGTTTCCATGTGTTCAGCTGAGCTGCTGACTGGAGGCTCTGCCTCTCCGTTATCCTCAGTTTGAATTTCATTAAGCTGTGAGGACTGACGACCAACACACTTGTGCCTTTGTACATGATTACTCATGTGTGTCTTTAAACTTCCACTCCGTGAAAAAGCTTTCTTACAGACTGAGCAGCAGTGTGCTCCCTCTCCTGTGTGGATTCTCATGTGTTTCTTTAAACTTCCACTCTGTGAAAAAGCTTTCTTACAGACTGAGCAGCTGTGTGCTCTCTCTCCTGTGTGGATTCTCATGTGTGTCTTTAAATTTCCACTCTGTGAAAAAGCTTTCTTACAGACTGAGCAGCTGTGTGCTCCCTCCCCTGTGTGGATTCTCATGTGTGTCTTTAAACTTCCACTCTGTGAAAAAGCTTTCTTACAGACTGAGCAGCTGTGTGCTCTCTCTCCTGTGTGGACTCTCATGTGTTTCTTTAAACTTCCACTCTGTGAAAAAGCTTTCTTACAGACTGAGCAGCTGTGTGCTCTCTCTCCTGTGTGGACTCTCATGTGTGTCTTTAAACTTCCACTCCGTGAAAAAGCTTTCTTACAGACTGAGCAGCTGTGTGCTCTCTCTCCTGTGTGGACTCTCATGTGTGTCTTTAAACTTCCACTCTGTGAAAAAGCTTTCTTACAGACTGAGCAGCAGTGTGCTCCCTCTGCTGTGTGGACTTTCATGTGTGTCTTTAAACTTCCACTCTGTGAAAAAGCTTTCTTACAGACTGAGCAGCTGTGTGCTCTCTCTCCTGTGTGGACTCTCATGTGTGTCTTTAAACTTCCACTCTGTGAAAAAGCTTTCTTACAGACTGAGCAGCTGTGTGCTCTCTCTCCTGTGTGGACTCTCATGTGTGTCTTTAAATTTCCAAGATGTGAAAAAGCTTTCTTACAGACTGAGCAGCTGTGTGCTCTCTCTCCTGTGTGGACTCTCATGTGTGTCTTTAAACTTCCACTATGTGAAAAAGCTTTCTTACAAACTGAGCATTTGAATGCTTTCTCTCCTGTGTGGACTTTCATGTGTTCCTTTACATGTTCCTTCCGTGAAAAAGTTTTCTTACAGACTGAGCAGCGAAAGGGTTTCTCTCCTGTGTGGACTCTCATGTGTTGATATAGTTTTTTTCTATATCTAAAAGCTTTCTGACAGACTGAGCAGCTGAATGGTTTCTCTCCAGCACTACGTCGGGGATCACTGACAGATTCTTGTCTATGTTTCAGTGAGTTTGAGCCTGAGGCAGGTTCTCTGGTCTCCTTCCAATCAGCACTATCTTCAGTGTCAGGTTCAGAAGAGTCATCAGTGTCTTCAGAAGAGTCTCCAGTGTGGTCCTCAGTCTTTGGTTGTAAACTGCTCTCTGGATCTGAGTTCCTGGCTGGTTCTGGTCCTCCACAGTCCTCTCCACCAGCTTCTGTTTCCATGTGTTCAGTTTGTCTTTGATGAGGCTGAGAGGACTGAGGTTTCTCTTCATCATCTTCACTCTTCACAGGGTCAGGAGTGAAAGTGGACTTGGTGATATCAGCCTCCTCCAGCTCCTGAAGCTGCTCCCCCTCCTGTTCCTGCTTAATGTGTGGGGGGGGCTCTGGGTCCTCCAGGTCCAGGCTGGTGCTCCCCTCCTGCTGGTCAGGGGGAGGCTCTTCTTTAACCACCACCAGCTGCTGGACATCTGCTCTGTGTATCCGAAGCTGAGGCTGTAAAACAGCGTCCAGTAGTTTCTGCAGTCTCTCGTTCTCCTCTTTGGAAAGAGACAGCTCCTCCTCGAGCTCTGCTATCGTTTGTTTAAACAGAGCAAATATCTCTTCATTAGCAGCAGTGAGTCGCTGCTTCTTCACCGACAGCAGCATCTGGACTTTACTCATGTTTCCTAGATCACCTTTCCCTGCAGACTCCGTTAAACACGCCGTTTCTCTCTCCGTCAAACTCTCAATCTGACTAGTGTTGCTAACGTGTTTCCAGCTAGCATGCTAAGCTAGCTCCTATAGTCCGAGGTAAACACTCCAGAAAAAAGAGCACAGAGTCCATTCAGAGGTTTATCCAGACACACAGATGATGGATCAGTAGAGCTGGAGCTCACACACACTTTCTCAGGAACACAGAGAGAGAACCGAAGCGACGAGAGGCCGCATGCAGGGCTCGAGTTATGTGTGAGCTCCGGTCTTGCCTCTTCCTGATATATTTCATTTCTCGGGTTTCCAACGAACTGTGGCTCTGCTCGCCACAGCGGCTCTTTATATCCACCAGCTGCTCTCTGATTGGCCACCAGCGAGCGTATCGACGATCGTCCAATCAGAAGGGGGCTCACGTTGGCAAGGCTCTTCATGAGGCTTATTTAAAAATAAAACAGGACATATTTAACCAGACCATAACCCTTAATATAAAAAGTGTTTGATAAATAATCCCACAGAAACACTTTTTGACATTTTCAGTGCATCCAGAGAATGTTAATTATATTCAAATGTGTTAAGTTTTTAAAGTTTAAACACATTAATATGAAAACAATCCCTGAAACTAAAATGTGACAAATCCAATCTAAATGACTGCGATATATTCCCTGTACTGAAGTAATACTAAAGAAACACAATATCTGCATTAAAACAGTACACTGTACGGTTAATGAAACATTAGGAGGTAAACAAACATAACATGTAAGTCGCTTTGGATAAAAGCGTCTAACACGTGACGTGTAATGTAATGATAAGCTTTCAGAGGTGCACCAATCAGGGGGCTGCAGGTCTGGAAACAGGAGCTGTAGCGGTTGGCTTTGTCCTGTAAGCACATCCTGAAGTTGACCTGTTGTCTAATGAAGTGGTGGAACACGCTGGAGAGACCTGGCTGCATTACAAAGTGAATATCTATTTCCAGAGAAATATAGAATGCTTGGAAGTGTTTGGAAAGAGCTCAAACACAGATCAATACATAGCAGGCACAGCATCTGTCAGGTGTGGCATGACAACATACAGTATCATATCAAACAGGGATTTGAAGCCACTGCAATATTTCACATGTCAAATTCTGACGGCACGAAAAAGCATGCAGACATCGTTGCTGACGTGATAATACCTCCAGTTATTAACTGTTACATCAAACGTTTATTCATGTTCAGCATTTGCAATGACTCAATACATGCATTAGATATTATGCATATAGATATCACAATAACTATTTATTTTCAAACACATTAATACAAACAGAGAAATACAAATAATAACATATAGCCTAAATTAGAAACAAATATATAATAATAATGTAATATTCTATTGGAAAGCATTTAACTCTCCTCTTGCTATGAAATAAACAAAGTACTGTAGTAATCAACTATTTCAAATGTATAGTAGTAAGTAGAATCGACAAGGAGTACTGCAGCTAATGATCTGAGTACTTCTACGTTTACTTTAGAAGCAGATCTGAGTACTTCTACCTCCTCAGTTTAAATGAAATGACTATAAAAGCGACATTTCCGACGCGTCCCTGAAGGCGTCCCTTTAAGGTGGAGTTTCACGGTGCTGCAGCGGCTTGTCGGAATTTCAGAGAGGGGTCTGCCTGCAGACCTCCAGTGTCAGGACAGTTCCGGTGCAGACCTCCAGTGTCAGGACAGTTCCGGTGCAGACCTCCAGTGTCAGGACACCTCCACTGTCAGTACAGGAAGTGACGATTCTGACGAACACGTTTTTTCCCCCGCCCACCGAACGACTCGTCTGATGGTTTTTGCAAATTAGTAAGGTAAGGTGCGTGACCTGTTTGCACTATCCAAAACAATGAATGCAGTCTAAATGTATTGTTTCGCAGACAAAACAAAAATGTATAGATATAATATATATATACTTGCAGAGCATATCATTTGCTTATCATAGGCCACCTATGCCGTTATTCTCTGATGCGTCTCAATATCATCAGCGGTAATAACAAAAAAGTTGATGGAGGCAATGTAATGCACTCGTTTACCGAGACATGGGAAACTGAGCACAAGTTTGTGATAAATGGAGACAAGCCGGTATGTCTTATTTGCTACGAGGCAGTGGCATTGTGTGAGAAACCTTAAGTAACCGTGTGTGTGTGCCGATGTACAAGCATGTGTTTTTGTTACGGAACTAATTTCTTTAAGAAATTGTGCAATAGTTGTTCACAGCTAGTTATTAATTACGTTATTACTAAAACCAATAATATCGAATGCAGAGGCAATTGTGTAATGTGAAAAATATATATTTATATAGTCTTTTTACGTTGTTAGCTAAGTTTTTGTCAGTTCGGCTCTATTAAACGTTTGTGTAAAGAGGTTAGCAAGGATAGGTCTGCATGTGTTGTTGTTGGCAATGACACTGGTATCTTTTAAAAGAAGAGATAATGCAGATTAAAAGTGTGTCTATCGTTTCTGGCCATTGTAGAATGTAATGTATAGTGAAATAAGTTGTTTTCACACTTAAACAGCGTGCAAAGACTGGCCGTATGAAGTATTGTTTTAATTGAAGTTTTAGTACTTTACATTTTGTAACATTTGTTCCTGTTTTTTGTAGATGCATCTTTCAATCCTCTGTGGCACTGCAAAGCCTGCCACCTCTGATGGTGTGTGTTGTGCATGAAAGAGGACCATATTGATCATTTTGATAGCGACCTGTTTAGATCTTCATACAGCTGTGTTTTTCCTTCTAGAAACCTTTCACAGTCAATACATCCTGGACCGTGGAAAGAGACGACTGGTTTGGTAATAGAGGTAATAGTATACCATTTGTATCATTTATATTCAACTGAAATGTCAAACCATAACAAAACAACTAAATGCTTTCTGACATGCTAGGGTTTCCCCAGGCAACTGTATGGGAATGACTGGCATCTTCATGTTGAGGCTACATTATTGGTCTGATTGAATTCTCTGTTGTTTTTAAGATAATAACATTAAATTATATATTTTCTTTCATAGTATGCCCTTTACACCATACTAGATGCACCCTATGATTTCACTATTGTAAGTTGATCTGGTCATTTAAAGTAAACTCAAAATCCCATTATGACATTTAATCTGACATACAGTGATAATATATTTCTTTCCTTTTTTAGACTGACATGCCAGCTTTGCGAAAATGGTGGTGTGTCATGCTAATGGAGAATTTCGACCTCGGAAGGTGAGACCACTAAAATGTTGACGTTAGATTAACTTTGAAATGGTTAAAAAACACAATGTTATACCAACAGTACCTGTATTTGTTTCTTTATTTAACCCTTTTTATTTGAGTCATGGCAAAATGTTTGCCCACTGGACAGAGAAATCTAAAGCCCTCCTGCGAGGTGAGGTGCCTCCAGTGTTCAGAATGAGGAAGAGGAAGTTGGATGACATCACGGAGGTCAGATTTGCATTGCAATCTATTTCATTTAAGTTGTGTTTGTATCTACTCTCACACTAAAGCTTCAATTTCATTATTTGTTTCACCACTCTATATTTAAATATATATGTATTTTGTCAATATTTACTGCATTTATTCTTCCTCGTGGTATCAGTATTTAGGACGATGTTGGAGGACAGTCCTTAAACTAAAGAATATGTTGAAATTAGCATACTTTACTAAAAGTATGGTAGTTCATGGCAATAGTCCCTTGTATTTTGTACATTTGAAGTTTTTTTGTTTTTTAGAAAGAGGAGCAACTTCAGCCTCATCCAGCTGATGTCTCAGTTGGGAAAGATGTGGATAAAACAATGGAAGCGGTAGGCTTGTTTACTAGTTATATACATCATATCCAAGGAGGACGCCCTTTCCTTGGGTTAGTCTGCCAAAAAGCTACTTAATGCTTAATATGTATCAGTGGGTATGATATATTTTCTCTTTTCCGTAGCCAACATCTAAGATCGTGCAGGACTGCAAGAAGGCAGCAGAATGGGTGGTGGCACACAAACATTTGTGCACCAGGGTGCATTTGCCCGATGCAGTGAGCATGGGGGAAGCACAACTAAGAGAGGCTGTCAAGCTTTGGGAGGAAAAACCTGACGAATGTAACGAGGATGAGATGGAGGCAATCTTGGAGCCATTCAAGTTTAGGTTTAAACATATGGAAGACATGTGGACCTTCTTAAACGAGATCAGAGACAAAAGAGGGTATCTGGCATTCTGCGAATGCATTTCTGTTTGAATAAAGGGCAATAGGAAGTTGGAACACTTTGTCAGTTTTTGTGTGTTTTGCTTTGTTTTGTTTTTCAATGAAGCATTTGATAATTCACCTTGATTATACCATGAACACCACAGAGGTATGTTGGTTTACTTTAAGATAAGCCTTTTATTGTCTCCCGCATCACACCACAAGGGCAATTTGGGAGTCCATCAAGGGGATCTAGCAGAAAAAATAACTACCAAATATGAAAATAATTGACATTTTAATACATAATGGAATCTAAAATGGATATAATTTATAGCAAATTGTTTAATATGCAGATTCTTAATCCAATAGTGCAGTAAAGGGAGAAATAAAGTATGTAGGAGTGAAGTGAAACAGTCTATTGTAATATCAAACAGTAATTAGACTATAGAGCTGTAACATAATAAGTAACATAATTATACATAACATTTTCAGGCTTATGACATAAATAAGAGGCAAATAATTTTAAGAAAATAAATATGGTTTTAACTAACTTCTACTGCCCTCTTAAGTGGTGTCATGCTGACATAGTTAAAATATCTGGGTATGGGTCGCGTTTGCCATTCGATCAGTGAGGGGAGAAAAATGCAACAAAAATGGTCAAAATCCGTTAATATATGGATGAGTGGGGGGCGGGCTGGACACAGGCCGTGGGGGGACACCCGAGACCGGGCAATGTCCAAGGTAGAAACCGGGTGAAATAGCCCAAAAAATAATAAAACCGGGGAAAGTGGAAAAAAGTGTCCGAAAATAGGCACTCGTGAGGCGGGCAGAGTCCCCTGTCAACTCCCGTTACATTCCTCCATGGTGTCTTTTGAGCGAAAAACTTTTACGAGAACCAGGCTGGGGGGTCAAAAGGGCTTGACCAAGGCCGACCCAAAGTGCAAGGTGAGCGGACTCATCACCTCCGTGATGAGTCTCCATTGTGATTCAGTGGGCGGGGAAAAAAACGTGTTCGTCAGAATCGTCACTTCCTGTACTGACAGTGGAGGTGTCCTGACACTGGAGAGGCTTCTCAATACTCAAATTTCCCCTCCTCGACTCCCCTCCTCGAGACTTAGACCCGCCCACAGGAGATGCGAGCGGAGGACCGAGGAGGGGAACCGAGGAGAGAGGAGGGGAAGCAGCAGACGTTTAAAGAAATGAGAACTCCTCTCCTCTGAGCGGTCATATTAAAGCGACGTCCGTTCATTATTACGTGCCAACAGCTGCATCAGCTGTCGAGTGTTTTGTCATATTTTATAATCTCTGTTAGATCAGCTGAACATTGTTCCCCCACATATTTTATTTGAATTCATTGAGAGTGCGGTATAATGAGACAATAACAGGCTACAGATGCGGACACACACACACAAATATATTTATATAAATATATACAATTTAAAGTATGAGAGCACTCTCATAATAACGTAACACAGTCAGAGACTGGATATACCCCCCCCCCCCCCCCCCTCTCTCTGGTCGCTGAAATGGGGAATTGAAATTACGGGCCAAAAGTTGTATTTGCAAGTATTAAAAGTAAGGACATCAAACCAACTGAGACCCGTCTGTCCGCGGCATCTGCGCACTGTACAACACACACCTACACACTGTACAACACACACACCTACACACTGTACAACACACGCACCTACACACTGTACAACACACGCACCTACACACTGTACAACACACTGTACAACACACGCACCTACACACTGTACAACACACACCTACACACTGTACAACACACACCTACACACTGTACAACACACACCTACATACTGTACCACACACACCTACAGCTGCTAAAGCATAATCAGGCTACAGCCGTTGTGTATTTTATTATGTGAAGCACTAAATGGTTTTAGAAAAATATGGACTCTTTGTAGATATCTACTAAACTACAGCAAATAAAGAGAGTAGGTCTGTTATACTGAGTGATATATATTTTACACACTGCTCTGCTTTCTGCAGGACCTCACAGCTGTTCTCACTGTAAACATCGCGTTGCGATGAGAGCAGGTTCTCAAATAATATCCAGGGGATGCATGCAGAGCTGTCATTGGCTGAGATAAGTCCGGCCGTGCGTCACGCCTCCACCGTTCCCGGAAATGCATCCGCGGAGGAGCCGTGGAGGAACCATCAGTGTATCCTCGGTTATAGCTCCTCCAGAGAGCCTCCTCGATGCTCGATCCTCGGTGTGCATTTAGAGAAATGAGACGTCCTTCAAAATGGCGCGCTGAAATTCATTTCCGGGTCACTACCGGAGGACCGAGGAGTCGAGGAGGGGAAATTTGAGTATTGAGAAGCCTCTTGGAGGTCTGCACCGGAACTGTCCTGACACTGGAGGTCTGCAGGCAGGCTCCCATGGAATTTCAGGCCAAACAAACGGAACAACCGGAGACTTTCTGACCCCGGTGATCCCCCGGTGACCCCCGGTGATGCCCCGGTGATCCGGCTGGTGCTCCGCTGTTCGGTAAGTCCTCTTGTTCAGCCTCAGTTTGTAAATGCTGCTGTTTTAATCTTAGCGGTGCTTTAAAAGGATGCTTACATTATGATGCACGCTTTTCAAATTAAGACACGATGTCTAACTATCTATCATATTTTTCACGCACAGACCGCCGGGTATATGATTTTAACTTTGTGGATTTGAGCCTTTATTGGAGAAGAAGTTGTGTTTGCAGCGTTCTTATTATACATCCATGGTTTGCACCGAGCTGCCATTTTGGTGCGTTCAAGGTGCATCGGGTGAAAACCGTCAAAAATGAAAATAAGAAAATTGCCAAGTAGCAGAGGTGGAAGAAAGACTCAGATCTTGTACTTGACTAAAAGTAGAAGTACTCACTTAATTAAAGCATTAATTAATTAATTAATATGTTACTGCACTTGTGTTCATATAGCAGTACGATTACAATAAAAGTGCATATATATACACTACTTTTTTCACTATAGAATTTTTCGTAGAACAATCATGCGATTAATTTACATTAATAACAAATATTAATCGTTTCCCTGCACTAAAATAAATGTATGTATGACAAACCAAAAACACGAGTGAGACCCTCAAAATTAGCAGAAAACGGACCCCTTTTATATATAGACATGTGTATTCATTGGGATGAACCCCTTGAGATGCACCATCTCGTTTTCAAGGGGGTCCCGACAATAGCAACAACTTACAGACATACATAAACAAAAAGACAAAATGCAAAACATGACACACAAGACAAACCACATACAGTCTGTTAAGTGAAATTCAAGCAATGCACACAATCATTACAATTTGAGACAGTCGAGCAAATCAGTTTCATCAATATCAGTTAATAACAAGTGCAGACCAGTTGAAAGTGAGATAACAATGCATGTTTAAACATACCCAATCATGCAAGAGATCTAATAGCAGCAGGTAAAGTATTCCAGTCTGTTGGGGCTTTGAAAATGAACGCTCTTCTGCCAATAATTTTTTTTGCAGAGGACAGAGAAATACATCTGAACAGAATGTGTAACTTGATGATTTGGTGAGTAGGGTACAAAATACTGCTTTAAATAAATGGGATAGTTAACATAAATGCATTGTGCATAAATGCATAAATGCATGCGTGTGTCTTCTTACATTTAAAGAAGGCCATTTAAGTTGGTTATACATTGTGCAGTGATGTGTACGAAAAGGACAACCAAGAACAAATCTGCATAGTCTGTTGTAGGCTATGTTGAGTGGAGCAAGATCTGATGTATCTGCATTTTGGTAGACAACATCACAATAGTCCATAATCGGAAGAATACGTTGAGAAGCAATTCTCTTTCGGACACTGAGCGTAAAACAATTACGAGAGCTGTGTAAAACACTGATTCCGTAATTGACTTTTTGTATTACATGCTTTATATGTAGTTTAAATGAAAGTTCAGAGTCTAGCCATACACCAAGATATTTAAAGCTATCAACTGTATGCAGAGAAGTAACATCCTTACATGTTATTACTACATTAGTTTTGGATTTGAGCTTCTGCCTGGTACCAAAGACCATGGTATAAGATTTTGTTTTGTTAAGCAGTAGTTTATTGTGTGATAGCCAGTCCTGTAAGATATTAAAATCCAATTGAAGAGAGATCTGAATATGTGAGAAATTTGATTTGGATGTATATATGACAGTGTCATCAGCATAAAGGTGAGTACAACAATTAATGAGACAAGAAGATAAATCATTTATGTAAATGGCCAGAAGTGGGCCCAGAGTTGATGCTTGGGGTACACCCTTTTGTTGGATCAACAGGTCAGACTGTTTTCCGTTCAGCCCCGAGCCTGTTTTTCAGGTTTCAGGCTCGAAAATGACATTCCCAGAACAAATGACCATATCTTCGTTACATTAATAATCTTTTTTCTCAAAGCAAGGTTACACCTGTGAGTTGGATGTAGAAGTGTCAGAATCAATATAGATGTTTTTATTTGAAAGTATAAATTCAGATTAAACACTGTAAGAAAAAGGGAAATTATTGTGTCTGTCCAAAAAAAAAAAAAGTACTTATAGTGAAGACCACCCTTGAATGATGGGATGGTAGACAAAAAGCTTTAGGAATCCAAACTACAACATATAATAAGTACCCTGTATCAAGATTGATGCAAAACCCCACTTCTGGGGTCATTTGGGTGGATTTGACCTATCTTGGTCGATTTTGCTGATTGACATCTCTCTCTAACCGTCAGAGCCAATGGAATCAAGGGGAACTCCCACATACTCCTTATTTGGTAATGTGTGTGTGTGAGACTGCCACATAGCAAAGACCGGAAGCTGCGATAACTCTGGTGGCTACCATTAGCAGCTAATTTTTGCTCTCCGATTTTTACATAAAAATGGAATTATGGATTATAAAAAAAAAAAATTATTACACAAACATTATCAACCTATGGATTAACCGATTCAGCCGCGTTTTTTCTCGTTTTAATGCCATTGAACACGTCTTTTGATCAGATTGACAGCTACGGTGAGACGATCTCCCGTAAAAGCTCCGTAAAAGGTACGTGTTGTGATGTCTGTGTTTGCGTCCCCTGTCAAGAGTTCGGATCACTCAGTGATGATATATACCTAAATAATCTGTGGAACCTCAGCTTTAATCGGATATATTGTATGTGCACAGAGCTCAGTCTGCATTACGAAGAGGATAAAGAAGTCATAGCTCAAAGAAATTCATCCGAACGAACACAAACATTATTTAACAATAACAGCCACTCGGGGCAGTAATGCAATAGTAGTGGGCTCTAACGAAAGAAAGTCCCTTAGCTGCACCATCGAAGTGGATCAACATGCTACCATTAGCAGCAGCCTCATCTCTGGGGATGTTCGTCACCCAGGAGAGTTTGAAGTGGACATAAAGACTCGGAGCTTGCGTTTGACTGGATCGAAGCTCCGGCGTCTTCTGGTAAGCTCGGGACTGAAATCGGGATATATGCTGATGTATTTTCCGTTGTAGTCCAGAGACTTTTTCTCCCTGGCAAGACGAAGGATTTTTACTTTGTCCTGGAAGTTCAGCAGCTCGATCATGATGGCCCGCGCGCGGGCTGGTACGGGAGTTTTGCCTGGCAGTCGGTGAGCGGTGTGCCCTCTCAATGATCGGCAGGGTAGGGAAGGCATCTGGCCCCAGGAGCTGCGGGATGAGCCGAGACATGAAGCCGATAATGTCACTGCCTTCAGCGGACTCCTGGATTCCTACGAAGCGAAGGTTAGAATGTCGGCTCCGGTTCTCCAAGTCATCCACTTTAGACATTAGGAAGGAGTTGTCTTTCTCAAGCTGCTTGACTCGAGCGACACACTCGTGTACATTGTCCTCATTAGCCCCGACACGCTGCTCTAACAAATTGACCTAGTCTCCCAAACTAGACAGGGACTTGTGTATCCTGCTCAAGCTACTTTGAATGGGATCCATTTTTGAGTCAATGTGAGTCAGCATGTCGGTCTTGATTTGCTGAATCGTGTCCCACACATTTTGCAGAAACATGTTTCCCTCCATAGTTGCAAATGCAAAAAATACAATAATCCTGAGACCGCAGTGAGCCGCTTTACTATGTTATACAAATGTTCGTGGGTTCAGATCATGTGGATCAATGATATGAGCTTTAAAGAGCTAATTTAACAGCAACAAACAGACGAGCTTGAGATGCGCTTACTCACGCTGCGACCATTTTGGATGATTGGATTTTAGCTTTGTTGCAGTGGGACCATTTTCTTAACCTGTTAAGCCCGAGAGACTCCGGTAACGGGGGGCCTCCTGCAATATCTTGCAGGAAACGGTGTCTGAGGGCATGTTCATTTAATAAACTATGAATGTTTTAGAGATGATTCACCGCTCTTAATCTATTACCTATCAACACAGATATCGGCAAAGCTACTGGCAGGCAGGGCCCCGGCATGTCCTGGAAAGAGTTGAGAGTGCCATACGCCCTTGAGCCTGGACCCAGCAGATATCAGTTTGCAGCGTTTTGTACACACACATCCCTATCAGGCTTTGAAGGGGAGGGAGGACCCACCACCCTGCTCCTCTCATCATAGGAGGGCAGGGTGAGGGCTACACTGTAGGAAGGGGGGTTTGGAAATCTGCTTCCATCTTCCTTGTATTGTTTTGGTTTGGATGATTGTGGTAGGCATGGTGATGAAGCCGGGGGAGATGGTGTGCATCTCTGCTTCGGTGATTTTGGTGGGCGTCGTTGAGGGGCGGGGGTAAAGGACATGCTGCCAGCCCTGCGTATCGCCTTAGTTTGGTCTTTGAAATCCAGGAAGGAATTGGTGCCAGCCCTCTGTATCTCCTTCATGTGTTCAACGATCTCCAGGATGGTGGGCGAGGGTGAAAGGGTGAACGGAGTATCCTCAAAGGCGTTGACAGGGGGGGGTTTCCTCTTGCCGCTTGTCCTTGGCAGAGGGAACAGATTGATGACGCAGGCAGTTGAATATGTTAGAGATAAACAATTTCACTCCTGACTTGTTCAGGCAAACTCCATTTGCCTTGAAAAGATGTCTGCGGTCCCAGAAAAAGTTAAAATTGTCAATAAAATGCACAGAATGGTCAGTACAGGCAGTTGAAAGCCAGGTGTTCAGTGCAAACAGTCTGCTGAATCTCTCCACTCCTCTTCTGACTGGCGGTAGAGGGCCACTGATGAACACCTCTGCATTTAGACAGCTGACAGTTTCCAACAGACATTTAAAGTCTTCTTTCAGCACTTCTGACTGTTGTTTCACAACATCATTTGTTCCAATATGTAGTACCACATTCTTCACAGTCAGATGTTCAGCCCCAATTTGCAGGATCTTCTCAGCCAAGTCAGAGACCACATCCTTGGGAAAACAGAGTACTTTGGTGTTGTTCTTATTACACAGACCTTTTACATCTCTTACAGCAGAGTCACCCACAATCAGAGTTTCAGGCCCAGTCGTTAGCTTTCCCTCTAGCCTTTTACTTTTGGAGTAGCTATTGGTCCTTACCCTGCTGTGTGAAGAGGACGGGTTATCCAGGTCATCAGAAAGAGATCTCCGGCTCTCGGTCAGCGGAGCGTATCTGTTCTGGATTGGCACACTTGGTGGTTTAGGAGGATTTTTTGTAATTCTCCCTTTAGCAGCTGTCCACTGCTGTTTAGGGGTTGAAGAGGCGCTCTTCCTGGGTGATAACAATGCAGGCCAGCCGGTCGCATCACATATTTCAGAGTGTTGGGCTCTGCCTGTTTTCCATTATTTTGCAACACTGGTAAAGTGGTGTCATTCCCACAACATAGTCCATTCACTTCCACGTTAACTTCCAACCGTTGCATTTTCATTTCCAGCACAGCTATCTTCTGTAGAAGTTTGTTGAAGTCATCTGTAGAGAACGGAGGCATTTTTCTACCAACTAGCTTAAGCGAAATAGCATGCAGTAGCCTACCAGGCTTTAGCTGTTGCTAGGCCACGCTACTGTAAGACTGGGGTCGTCGTAAAAATGTTGAAATATGGCTGAAAACCTCCGTCTATTTACGAAGATGAACTGTCCCAGTGATAGGTTAATGTCCAGGAGCCGCTGCTCGAAGTTTTCAGAGAATAAGAATAGGAAAATCAGCATAAAAAGTAAGCAGAGGCAGGAGCAAGCAGAAAAGCGTCTGCACTGTAAGAAAGATAAGCACAAGATGTAAGAAGGTTTATATATATAGGATTACTTAAAAACAGTCCCAAATAATACAGGTTCACTTCAATACAGTTCAAGATAATACCTGTTTACTTTAATACAGTTTAGAACAATATCTGTTTGCTTTAACACACATATAAATATATATATATAAATGGCACTTCTCTTAATCACTAAGCACATGTTGCATTATTAACTGTTAACTAGGTTTCCATTTACATTTAAATGTCTGCAAAGTAAATATCTAAAAAAGATGCTTACCTATTTCAGATTCAGTCTTCCCAGCCTGGTGCAGGTCTACCATTTTGTTTCTGGTGTCCTTTGACAGCTCTTTGGTCTTGTCCATAGTGGAGTTTGTAGCTGACCAAATACTTATTTTCCACCATAATTTGAAAATAAATTCTTTAAAAATCCTACAATGTGATTTCCTGGATTCTTTTCCCCATCCTGTCTCTCATAGTTGAAGTGTACCTAGGATGAAAATTACAGGCCTCTCATCTTTTTAAGTGGGAGAACTTGCACAATTGGTGGCTGACTTTTTTGCCCCACTGTATATATAAAATATGTATATCCTAAACACAATCGACCAGTGTTCGATTTACCCATTTGCTTTCGGGGAGTCCTGTTTGTTGTTGTTGGTGGCAATCATAAAGGCAGACCTGAAAGATGTAAAAATTCCTAGAAAACCCAAACTTTTATTTAATAAAATTGCTTTTTTCACTAAATCATGGACATGGAGCTGCTGTGACGCAAGTCAAATTTCAGACTTGATCTGACAATAAAGTAATATCGTATCGTATATCGTATCGTATCGTAAATCAATGTTTCTTTGATAATTAAAAAGTTTCTTTAATCATAAATAAATGTATGACTAATAACATAATGTAAAATATATATTTCCAATGACAATACATTTAATGTGTAAGATATTTTTTTAAATGCAAAACAATCTGCAAATTATCCGCTAAGGATGCTTGTTGCTCTCAAAATTAGGGTTATAAGAGTTATAAGAATTATAAGCAAAACATTTTAACATGCTGTATTCAAGCTCAAACACATCTGACACCGACATTATAAACAGTAAAGACACTTTAATTACTGACCACAGAACATAATAAAATAAAACCGTACATCCGAGACAGGAAAATATGTTTTAATCCACTTAAACTTAGTCAGATGTGGCCGTAACTCCTGGTCAGTAACAGCTAACAATTATGAGCCACAATTAAATCACTTCTTAAAATGGTTCCAGAAACAGAACGCGTGTATATTACAACTAAATGCTAATTGTAATTAAAGTTCAACAAGTTTTTTTTTTATATTACCAGATGTTATTTGTTTGAGATGAAGCCACATCCATCATATTTACCATTAATGTAATGAAGGTTGGAAAAAAGACATTTCTATACAATATTTACATTCAGTTTTCATGTTATTATGAAAAGAAACAGCCGTCTTAAAGCAATGCAACCAAATACTGTAGCTTTGCAATGAACCAAACCTTCATTAAGGTTATACACTGTTTTGTGTTGGTTGTACTTTGGTAGAGGGGTGAAGCACGGGGCGTGGAAGAAACTACAACATTTTGAACTATTGATTATTTGACCTTTCCTAACAATGGCCTTGGCGACAGGATTAACCTTTAAGTATTTGTTCCTGCGAGCTCAGGTCGAAGTTGTACTCCAGAATCTCGTACAGAGTAGGATTGTACCGGTTGCAGTTTTGACTCACATACTGGTGCATCTCAAAGAGGACTCCTCTGGCTCTGGCTCTGGCTCTGGCTCTGGCTCTGGCTCTGATTTTGGTTCTGGCTCTGGCTCTGGCTCTGCGTGGCCATTCAATGGGACGAGGTCGTTCTTCCAGGTAACTAAACCCTTTGACGTGATGCTCATTCTTTTCTGTGTGCCGTACCATCTCCGGATCACCTGCATGGTTTCTCTGCTTTGCAGATCAAGATCAAAGTTGTACTCCAGAATGCCGTAGACCAGGGGTCTCCAACACGTCGATCGCGAGCTACCGGTAGCTCGCGGGCAGCTTTTCAGTAGCTCGCCGCTCGATGCTCGATTATAGCGTAGTAACGTTGCTTCTTGATTTTAGAATTGTTTCTGTCACACAAATATAAAATTGGTCGGTGACGCAGAGATCAAGGAGCAGACGTGACAGCGGCACAGCGACACCACACACGGAGCAGTCTGCTTTATCCAGCACTACCAACAGCAGATTGACCCGCTCTGAATCAGTCCGCGTCGCTGCGGCTCAGAGACACAGGGAGGGATTTGAGTTTTTGAAAAACACTCGTTATCGTCATGTCAGGTTTTTGGTGGATTTAATCAAGTCTTGGATTGCAGAGTATGAATGTCCTCTTGATATTTTCAGTTGATAAAAACGTGTGTAATGTTTGTGAAGGCAGGAGGAAAGCTTCCGCGATCACCGTCTCCTCCAAACCCCGCCCCCTCCTGAAAATAATGGCTGATCGTGACCCGATAGAAACTTTATTATTCACTTAATCACTGATTGATATAATGAAGCTAACTTAATCTCATACATTCATGGGATTCATGCAACAGTAAGACAGAGAATGTAAGTGTGCACCCACATGCACTATTTTTGTCAACACGAAGAAGAAGAAAAGATGGCTGCACTGTTCAGTGTCAATCCTGTGGAGATGGAGGTTATACATCTCCAAAATCATGTTCAGCTTAAGTCTCAGCAAAACTCATAACATTTCTGGAGCCTTGTAGACTCAGACAACTATAAGAACATTCACCAAGCAGCACTGCACCTGTCTGCTTTATGTGGTTCTGTATACATCCCTTTGTGAAGCAGCTTTTTCTGGCATGAATGAAATCTAAATACAGAACAAGACCGACTGATGAACATGTAAAGGACTCTATTAGAGTGAACCTGAGTGGGTCCAGCAGACACCTCTATGGTGGACTCCATGCAGCGCCAGTCATCTCACTAACTGTAAAAAATAGTGAATGTACTTATTTTACACACGTGCCATAAGATGCTTGCAAGGTGGTGATTAAGGCGATGTATTTACTATGTGGGCCATACTAAGACGTGAAAACATTGTAATTTGCTCTTGGATATTTGTGTGAATCTTCAGTGAAGTACTTACTATGTTGTCCATATTAATATGTTAGAAATTGTCGTTTTCTTGGACCTTGATGTGAAGTTAAGATTTTAGATAAGCTTTAGGTATTGATTTCACACAAAAGTAGCTTAATTCAACTGATGAGTGCTATGGGAATAAATGTAAGCGATGCAAGTAGCTCTTGGCCACTTTCATTTTTTCAAAGTAGCTCTCAGGTGGAGAAAGGTTGGAGACCCCTGCCGTAGACTATCCTGTGGGGCGAGCTACACAACTCTCTGACAAACATGAATATTTCAATCATGGCTCCGTTGGTTAGGGCCGCCAAATCCATCTTTTGGCCTGCCGGGCGTGCGTCTGTGGACCAAAGGTTGAGGCCCAACTGTTTACAAAACGGATGTGAATCCATATCTTCCACCCGGTTCGAATCCAAGCTTGTCTCCTGCAGCGTCTCAACTTCTGGTCCAGTTTGAAAGACGCTGGTCACATCAACCATGTTGTAAACTTCCAGGAACTGAAAGAGACTGTTTAGAAACTCAGTGTTCTGCCTGTCAGGGTGGTTCTGCAGGAACTTCTCTTTAGACATCAGATAACTTAAAAAGTTGCGCTCATGATAATGATCTCGGATGACCAGGTTAAAGTTCATCTCCAGAACTTCCAAAAAGAAACCGCGTACAGTCTTTGACATCATTATACCGAATTTATAAACCTCCCACAACGTGTTGTTGGTGAATAGTTGTAGATCCAGGCTCTTCTTGTTACACGAGCCCACGTTAAAGTCTAAACCTATCTCTCTGCTGCGGGCAAACTTGTCGTTTACTCTGCTAGACTCCAGGATTTGTTTTGAGCGAGGAGCCCTCCTCATCCACAGCTTTTGTTTGAGAGTTTTAACTTTCGTGTGCTCATTTTCTTCTTCAATATACAGATCTGAGACTGCTTTTAGAGTTGTGTGTTTTGGAAGAATCTTAGGCAAAACAGGATTGAAGTTATAAGTCAGAGGCTTCACATGAGAGACAAAAACTTCCTCTCCTTCCTGCTTTACATCCAGAGAAAAACTTGCTTCTGATGAACAACCATCAGACACCATGTGTTCCGATGCTGCCTCCGACTCCAACTGCATTTCCATATCACAGTCAACCGGGCACCGGTAAGACAGGTCACTATCCGGACAAACATCAGCGTTAACATCGTCAAGTCTCAGCGTTTCCCTTCGCTTACTTGCCACAAGCTCTTCCAAGTTATGGTAATCTGGGGCTTTTCGCTTCCTTCGCATCGGCTCCAATGTCTTGATTTCATAAGTCTCCTTTTGGAAAGCCTCTCTATCGTTGGTTCTGAAGCAGGCGTTCTTCCTCCCCAACTGTTTGGGTAGTTGCAAACTGAAAAGATTTGTATCAAACTTTGTGCCGAAGTTTTGCTTAATCAAGTCGTGAACTATCCCGTTGAGCGTTCTGCAAAGAACTCGCGAAAAGTCGAGCAGTTCAAACATCACACCGTTGGTTAGTGGATTTGGGTCGAGTTTGTCTTTGGGTGCGTCTTCTGGTCGTACAAACAGAGACACACCGAGGTCTTCACAGTATGGGTAAGATCTAGCCTTGACTCGTAGTCCTCCTGGTGTCTTCATCATTGACGTGACTTCACTGATCTCCGTCTTCTGAGGTTCTGCTGTCTTCCTGCTGCCATCAGTAAGTACCGAAGTATCAACGATTTTGTTTCTTTAGGGTAGTAGCGTCTGGGCTGCTCATTTGCAGTGATCTTGACTGAAAAGCTTATGTCTGGTAGCGAGCATTTATCTTTATGTCTATGATGAGTTTTCGTCATGATTCTATCCTTCACTACCTTTATTTTATTATGAGCACGCCTCGCGTACTTTTAGTACTGCTGATCATTGTCCAAGTCTACGCTGAGGTCAAAGTTGAAGTCCAGCATTTCAAACAAGAAATAGATCTTGGACTGCGTCACAGTTCTTGCAAATGTGCAAAGCTCCAGCATCACATCGTTTGTGAGCAGCCTCGGATCCAACTTGTCCTTCCTTTCCAACGCTGCATTGAAGTCCAAACTAGCCTTCACTGATTCTGGGAATGGGACGGTGCCTTTCTGCAGCCGAACCCCGTGGTGGATGCGGCGCTGCCAGATGTATTTATCGATGTTCTCCATGCTGACATCAAAAACCAAAATGTAAATCCTCTTTTTGTTTCCTGAACAACATCCTGAGAACTTGGGTCTTTGCAGAGGAAGACAAGACACTTCTTTGGTGTTTTAGAGCATCGTCTGCTGCGCTTTCCAGTCTGTGGGACAGAAAACAGAGTTTGAGTTAGAGACTTTTAAAACCCAAAACTGTTTACACTAGAGATAATATTCGGCCACCGAAAAAGGCCGAAAGGGTTTTAGCACCGAAAAAATATCACCGAATGTCAGAGAGAACAGGGTTACGTTGGTAACCTAACGTGTTGTTGTGATGACGTAATCAAAATGTGGCGACAAGCATGGCGCGCGACCATGTTCGCGGCTGGCTCACAGCCAACATGTCTGCCGCTTGGAGATATTTCAAAATATCAGAGAAAGAGGCGCTGATTGCGATTTGTAAAACGTGTTCAGCTGACATTTCTCGAGGGGGTGTAACTGCAAAGACTTTCACCACTTCGGGATTACTCCACCACTTGAAATCAAAACACCCGGACAAATATGCGGAGTATGATCAAATCACTAGCGCACAGAAAAAAAAGTCCTTCCCCTACCCCGACTCCTTCTGTGGCGGACCTTTTTGAAAAGGTAAAAAAGTTTCCCAATGATGGTCCCAAGACAAAGGGCATTACTCGGAAGTTAATGGTATGTATCGCCATGGATGATCAACCGTTTTCTGTCATACAGGACGTTGGATTTCGTAGGCTTATTGAGCCACGTTATTCCTTGCCTAGCAGACGGCACTTAGCAGACGTGTGCTTACCTGAACTGTACAATGTCGTTGCTAATCACATCCGTGAGCTCTTGGCTACAGATATTACAGCCATCAGCTTCACGACAGACATATGGAGCTCAGACGTTTACAAGCATCACCAGTATGCTCAGTCTAACTGCACAATGGATCGACAAGGATTTTAAACTGCAAAATATTCTGCTGCATTCACAAGAGTTTAGGGGGTCTCATACAGCACAATCCATCTCCTTGGCATTCGCCAATATGTTCGACACATGGCATATCGACCGCCTAAAGTGCACGCAATAGTCAATGATAACGCAAGAAATATGACTGAAGCTATGGAAGAAGGCAATCTGAGTGGAATACGCTGCATGACCCACACTCTGCAATTAGCTGTGAACGAGGGAGTGTTGGCTCAACGCAGCGTAAAAGATCTGTTGGCCGTAAGCAGAAAGATTGTTGGTCAATTCAAACATTCTAAACTGGCTACATACAGCGCAGATCATGATCTCCCCGCATCATTCACTCCAAACCAGTGGATCTTAATGGAGAACATTCTCTCCATTCTTGCCCCATTTGAACAGCTAACTAGAGAGATTAGCTCACCTGACGCATCGGTGGCAGACGTCATCCCTTTACATACGGCTCTAAAGCGTCTTCTAAGGAAAGAGGTTGAAACGGACCGTGGAGTAAAAATTAGGAAAAGTACACTCTTGGAGTCTGTGAACCCACGTTTTGCTGATATCTACTCTGATCCCCTGTACTGTATCGCAACTGTACTTGACCCGCGATATAAAGATCATTATTTCGATGCGGGGAAAAAGCAAAGCGCACGGTGACCGATCGATCGGAGCATCCCTATATATATATATTTCTATTAATCATTTTTGGCCTTTCGGCATTCGGTTTTCGGCCAACTGTTTCCTATTTTCGGTATCGGTTTCGGCCAAGAATTTCCCATTCGGTGCACCCCTATTGTACACCTTAATAATGTAACACTCCTATGTACTAGGTGGCTTTCAATGAGGAGTAGAAGATTATATAAATAGAAAAAACAATATCAAATTAATATAGCCGGCATTTTATTAAACATTCATACAACACTTTCCCAAACCCCTCATCCACCCCAGTGAAACCCAATCTGCTATCATGGACAAAACAACAATAATCGAACTCGGGTAGTCTGTAGTTTCTCTCTCTCTCTCTCTCTGGTAATCCAATGACCATCAGTCCTTTTCCTGGTGAGTAGAATCCTTTAGAATCCTTTTTCTGGTGAGTAGAATCCTTTAGAATCCTTTTGCTGGTGAGTAGAATCCCTTTTCTGGTGAGGAAAAGACAAAAACTGCAGCTCCAAAAACTTCCGTCAGTTCTGCTAGTTCCTGGTTCCCCGCAGTCTCAAACTTAGCACATCATCAAACAATTTGAACACACACAGGGCCCACACTCAGCTGCCACTCATTGAGCCTCATTAACAACCACACCTGGCCTGCTCTTCCTCTCCTCCCTCATATGCAGACTCTGCTGTACCAGCACTGCCCCAAGTGGGAGCTGCTGTTTATTACAGAGTCTAAAACTCACTGCATTATTTAATTGGGTTACACAATTCTCTGTTTTTAGAAGGGCAGGGTATAGAGCAGGGGTCGGCAACAGGCGGACCGCGGTCTGGATCCGGACGCCGACCTATACTGACCCGAGCTATAATCAATACATTAATAGGGGATTTTTCGGCGCCTCCCGCTTTTTTAACGCTGATTTGGGTGACTTGTGTAATTCGTGGAGAACCGAAGAGTTTTCGACTGACGGACAACTTCTCACTTCACAAAAGAAGAAGAAATCTAGACCGCAAAAATAATTAAACAAGCGAGTAACTGTTTTTCCTGGCCAAGGACAGGTTCCTTGAACACAACACGAGGGTAACCTGTCTTCCGTGTCTTCACGTGGTATATGTCTCGTCTGAAAGGAGTGCTGAGCACCGGAACGCCGCTCCAGCCCTTAAAATATTGCATATAAGGATAATAATCCATAAGGAGCCGTACACATGCCGCAGTGTTTGCGTGGCTGTGTCTTTAGTTGTAAACACAGTGGTGCAGTGGAACATATTTTTGGTGGGGCTATTGATAGAGTGAGTAAAACAATTTTTTTGAAATGACCCCTTAAATTAGGACTTCTGGTGATGTAATGGCGCGTTTCCAGTGCAGCGTGGAGCTCGCTTTAATGCTGCGTTCAGACCGGACGCGATGCGAATATTCGCTTCGCTCTAAACGCTCCTATCGCATCGCTCTAGTCGCTCGAGTTTCACCGCAGCTGTCAGCTGTGTTTACTCGCATCATTCAAACAAGACGCGCTGGCTCGGGAGCTACAACAACATGCACATATTTTACCGTGATTAAATTGTAATACACGTTTCTAAATGATGCCGACGTAACAACATACTGATACCGGTTAGTAAAAACCATGAATTAATGCTTTGACAAGTCTGCAGACAGACGGCTGGCGAAAAACCTTTTAGAATGCTTGTTCCCTGAATGGAGCTTGGCTAAGCTAACGCTATATATGCTCCGACCGTACACACTCACAACAACGGCCTACAGACATAAATAAACCAGCGACTGTATTCTCCATGACACAGACAGTCTGTGGTTTGTACTTGTGTCTAGTTTCTGAACAGATCGTATCTGTCCCCGGCTGTTTGAAGAGCAAGCATGTGAAACAAAAGATAGCATTTACCTGTTTGCATCCAGCTAGCCATGTGAGAAGCCTTGTTGATACGTTTTGTCTTTTTCACGAGCCTGCTGTGATATACAAATCGGGTTGGTCCGGTCCAAGGTCTTTAAGTATCAATTTATCTCCCAAACTTCTCCTTTCAAAAGGATTGGAGAGTAGCTCTTGGGGGGACCGAGGTTCCGGCGACTCCACCTGCACACCATTCTCATCCAAATACTGCGTCACCTTGGTTACTCACGAGTCTAAAAAACAAATCACGTCAACGCACGTAAGCAACATGGGCGCCAACGTGAGCGCCCACGTGACCAAAATATTTGACGGCGCTGATTGGCTGAAATTATGTTTCGGCGGCACAGTTTACTATTGAGACTTTTGCAACCTGCTGGTTGCTGCTGTTTGGCTCGGGGGCTCTGCCCCGTAATGATAAACTAATGCCATGGGCAAGGCCAGGCAGGAAACAGGTGACTTATCAGTAACTTTAGACATCGTAACACAATTTTAAACGAGATTGTGTTGTAGATTATACATTTTTGTGATACTAATTGTATGATATTTACCTTGTTCATTAAAAATTAAAATATAAAATATATATATTTTTTTAAATATATTTTTTTTAAATATATTTTTTTTTATTTAATTTTTATTTAAATTTTTTATTTTGTATCTGGCAAGAGGTGGGGCGGCGCCACTATTGGCCGGCCGCCCTATTGGCCGGCGGCGCCCTATTGGCCGGCCGCCACTGCAGTGGTGATCTGTTGTTTCCTAGCATCTGGTTAGCTAGCTATGCTAACGAATTTAAAGAGCTTTTCTACAACCAGGTGGAAGAGAGCTATCTCCTGAGAGGCTCAAATATCCTCAGCTCAGTGAGGTTAAGGCACACCTTGATATGGTCATTATAGTTATTAATGAGACTAAATGAAAAACTGGTATACAATAATATATGACAGTAACAAAAAAGTTGTTAAAAATAACAAGAATAGAGTTTAGAAGGGGAGTGATTTGTAAAATATCCAAAAAGAAAAATATGCTTACAGTTCTGTTTCATATGGATGTTGAGAGATGTATCCATAGATCTCTTAATGTTGCTCTCAAAGTGTACCAGATTGATGCTTTTAACTTCAATATTTTAAGCAAAGGTTGAGTTCAATAATTTGTACGACCCTCGGAGGATGTTGTAAAAATTGAAAGGAAAAAGGTTCCCCACCCCTGCTGTAAATAATAATAAAAACCCTTGATTTTTAACTTAAAGGTGGGGTAGGTAAGTTTCAGAAACCGGCTCGAGATACACTTTTTGTTATATTCCATGGAATGCTCTTAACATCCCGATAGCAATGAATAGCTTAAGTGCTTTGACAAAAAATCCATAAAAAAAAATGTCATCTGTAGAAGCCGTAATACTGTAAAAAGTACAACTTGACTCCATGTCAGCCCAGATTTACAAACTCCTGGCAGGACAAGCTCAAGCTCAATTCTCACACTGAATTTAAAAAAAGTGAGTGGGGGACTGCAATATAAGAGGGAAAGAAAGAGAAACTTTGAAACTGTTCAATTGTTATGATGTGTAAAGACTGATATTGTTCTATAATTGTCTGAAACTAAGTCATGATGTGAAACGGTTAACAAAGAAAAAGGGACACTCAAAATGCTGCTACACTTTATTTTATTTATCTAAAATTAAGCACTTTTAAGATGCACATATTTTCAAAAGCTATTTTATTTATTTTCTCTATTTTATTTGTAAATGCAGCCCGAGAGGAACATTACACATATCCACAGTATTTAATGTTAATTGACAATAAATATTGTTGTTTTTGAATTGTACTTTCTTTATTTGATTGGCAGTCAGTTGTTGATTACGCAGACGTTGATAAAGCTCAATATATATCACACTAATTCATGAAGCAAGTTAGATATTTTGATGTTCCGGACCTTTGCATGGGGACATTTTCTCTAACTGGACCTCGTTGAATTTTAGTTGAAGACCCCTGGTATAGAGGATATAAAAGAGTAAATAGTATATGCAACATAAAAGGGGTATACATCATGTAAGAGTTGGACATATTAATATTAATTTAAGATGCAACTCAGCAATGTGTAACATTTTTAAAATTGTAAATCTCTAAGAAACATGAATCCATTCGAAAGATTTTACAAGTGTGTAAAGGATTCGAACATTATGGTAGTTAATCACGATCATAAGATCTGATAAATTGTTCAGGCAATTTTTGAACTTTTAAAGACCCAATAAATTATGAAGAATTGTCAAAACCTCTCGAAAAAAACAAATGAAGAAGCCATGACCTTTAGCTTAAGTAGTACACCATAGAAACTTTTGACAGGGGACAATTTCTATCGTAATTGCATTTTTCGGTGATTAACCTCTTAATTTGTTAATCCATAATTCCATTTTTATGTAAAAATTGGAGAATTTAAGTTAGCCGCTAATGGTAGCCACCAGAGTTATTGCAGCTTCCGGTCTTGGCTATGCGGCAGTCTCACACACACACATTACCAAATAAGGAATAGGTAGGAGTTCCCCTTGATTCCATTGGCTCTGACGGTTAAAAAGAGATGTCAATCAGCAAAATCGAGCAAGGATGGCCAGAGATAGGTCAAATCCACCCAAATGACCCCAGAAGTGGGTTTTTTGCTAAATCTCTCTAAAAAGGTCAAATTTAACTTGTTTTGCATCAATCTTGATACAGGGTACTTATTATATGTTGTAGTTTGGATTCCTAAAGCTTTTAGTCTACCATCCCATCATTCAAGTGTGGTTTTCACTGTAAGTACTTACATTTTTTTACTGTGTTCAATCTGAATTTACTTTAAAATAAAAACATCTATATTGATTCTGACACTTCTACATTCAACTCACAGGTTTATCATTACTTTGAGAAAAAAGATTATTAATTTAACCCTTTTAGAAGGGGAGATATGGTCATTTGTTCTGGGAATGTCATTTTCAAGCCTGAGACCTGAAAAACAGGCTCAGGGCTTAACAGGTTAATGGAAAACAGTCTGACCTGTTGATCCAACAAAAGGGTGTACCCCAAGGATCAACTCTGGGCCCACTTCTGTTCTCTATTTACATAAATGATTTTTCTTCTTGTCTCATTAATTGTTGTACTCACCTTTATGCTGATGACACTGTCATATATACATCCAAATCAGATTTCTCACAAATTTAGATCTCTCTTCAATCGGATTTTAATATCTTACAGGACTGGCTATCACACAATAAACTACTGCTTAACAAAACAAAATCTTATACCATGGTCTTTGGTACCAGGCAGAAGCTCAAATCCAAACCTAATGTAGTAATAACATGTAAGGATGTTACTTCTCTGCATAAAGTTGATAGCTTTAAATATCTTGGTGTATGGCTAGATTATGAACTTTCATTTAAACTACATATAAAGCATGTAATACAAAAAGTCAATTACGGAATCTGTGTTTTACACCGCTTTACGCTTACATTGCTTTACGCTCAGTGTCCGAAAGAGAATTGCTTCTCAACTTATTCTTCCGATTATGGACTATTGTGATGTTGTCTACCAAAATGCACATAAATCAGATCTTGCTCCACTCAACATAGCCTACAACAGACTATGCAGATGTGTTCTTGGTTGTCCTTTTCGTACACATCACTGCACAATGTATAACCAACTTAAATGGCCTTCTTTAAATGTAAGAAGACACACGCATTGGCTTCAGCTGATATTTAAATGCATTTATCTTAACTATCCCCCTTATTTAAAGCAGTATTTTGTACCCTACTCACCAAATCATCAAGTTAGACATTCTGTTCAGATGTATTTCTCTGTCCTCTGCAAAAACATGGATTGGCAGAAGAGCGTTCATTTTCAAAGCCCCAACAGACTGGAATACTTTACCTGCTGCCATTAGATCTCTTGCATCATTGGGTATGTTTAAACATGCATTGTTATCTCACTTTCAACTGGTCTGCACTTATTATTAACTGATATTGATGAAACTGATTTGCTCGACTGTCTCAAATTGTAATGATTGTGTGCATTGCTTGAATTCCACTTAACAGACTGTATGTGGTTTGTCTTGTGTGTCATGTTTTGCATTTTGTCTTTTTGTTTATGTATGTCTGTAAGTTGTTGCTATCTTCGGGACCCCCTTGAAAACGAGATGGTGCATCTCAAGGGGTTCATCCCAATGAATACACATGTCTATATATAAAAGGGGTCCGTTTTCTGCTAATTTTGAGGGTCTCACTTGTGTTTTTGGTTTGTCATACATACATTTATTTTAGTGCAGGGAAACGATTAACATTTGTTCTTAATGTCAATTAATCGCATGATTGTTCTACAAAAAATTCTAGTGAAAAAAGTAGTGTATATATATGGACTTTTATTGTAATTGTACTGCTATATGAACACAAGTGCAGTAACATATTAATTCATTAATGCTTTAATTAAGTGAGTACTTCTACTTTTACTCAAGTACAAGATCTGAGTCCTTCTTCCACCTCTGCTACTTGGCAATTTTCTGATTTTCATTTTTGACGGTTTTCACCCGATGTAACTTGAACGCACCAAAATGGCAGCTCGGTGCAAACCATGGATGTATAATAAGAACGCTGCAAACACAACTTCTTCTCCAATAAAGGCTCAAATCCACAAAGTTAAAATCATATACCCGGCGGTCTGTGCGTGAAAAATATGATAGATAGTTAGACATTGTGTCTTAATTTGAAAAGCGTGCATCATAATGTAAGCATCCTTTTAAAGCACAGCTAAGATTAAAACAGCAGCATTTACAAACTGAGGCTGAACAAGAGGACTTACCGAACAGCGGAGCACCAGCCGGATCACCGGGGCATCACCGGGGGATCACCGGGGTCAGAAAGTCTCCGGTTGTTCCGTTTGTTTGGCCTGAAATTCTGTGGAGCCGCTGCAGCACCGTGAAACTCCACCTTAAAGGGACGCCTTCATGGACGCGTCGGAAATTTCGCTTTTACAGTCATTTCATTTAAACTGAGGAGGTAGAAGTACTCAGATCTGCTTCTAAGGTAAAAGTAGAAGTACTCAGATCATTAGCTACAGCACTCCTTGTCGATTCTATTTTACTACAATACATTTGAATTAGTTGATTACTACAGTACTTTGTTTATTTCATAGCAAGAGGAGAGTTAAATGCTTTCCAATAGAATACTACATTATTATTATATATTTGTTTCTAAATTAGGCTATATGTTTTATTTGTATTTCTCTTTTTTTAGTCATGTGTTTGAACATAAATAGTTATTGTGATATATGCATAATATCTAATGCATTTATTGAGTCATTACAAATGCTGAAGATGAATAAACGTTTGATTTAACAGTTAAAAACTGGAGGTATTATCACCTCAGCAACGATGTCTGCATGCTTTTTCACGCCGTCAGAATTTGACATGTGAAATATTGCAGTGGCTTCAAATCCGTGTTTGATATGATACTGTATGTTGTCATGCCACACCTGACAGATGCTGTGCCTGCTATGTATTGATCTGTGTTTGAGCTCTTTCCAAACACTTCCAAACATTCTATATTTCTCTGGAAATAGATATTCACTTTGTAATGCAGCCAGGTATCTGCAGCGTGTTCCACCACTTCATTAGACAACAGGTAAACTTCAGGATGTGTTTACAGGACAAAGCCAACTGCTACAGCTCCTGTTTCCAGACCTGCAGCCCCCTGATTGGTGCACCTCTGAAAGCTTATCATTACATTACACGTCACGTGTTAGACGCTTTTATCCAAAGCGACTTACATGTTATGTTTGTTTACCTCCTAATGTTTCATTAACCGTACAGTGTACTGTTTTAATGCAGATATTGTGTTTTTTAGTATTACTTCAGTACAGGGAATATATCGCAGTCATTTAGATTGGATTTGTCGCATTTTAGTTTCAGGGTTCAGGGATTGTTTTCATATTAATGTGTTTAAACCTTACAAACTTAACACATTTGAATATAATTAACATTCTCTGGATGCACTGGAAATGTCAACAAGTGTTTCTGTGGGATTATTTATCAAACACTTTTTATATTAAGGGTTATGGTCTGGTTAAATATGTCCCGTTTTATTTTTAAATAAGCCGCATGAAGAGCCTTCCCAACGTGACCTCCCTTCTGATTGGACGATCGTCGATACGCTCGCTGGTGGCCAATCAGAGAGCAGCTGGTGGATATAAATAGCCGCTGTGGCGAGCAGAGAGCCACAGTTCGTTGGAAACCGGAGAAATCAAATATATCAGAAAGAGGCAAGACCGGAGCTCACACATAACTCGAGCCCTGCATGCGGCGTCTCGTCGCTACGGTTCTCTCTCTGTGTTCCTGAGAAAGTGTGTGAGCTCCAGCTCTACTGATCCATCATCTGTGTGTCTGGATAAACCTCCGAATGGACTCTGTGCTCTTTTTTCTGGAGCGTTTACCTCGGACTATAGGAGCTAGCTTAGCATGCTAGCTGGAAACACGTGAGCAACACTAGTCAGATTGAGAGTTTGACGGAGAGAGAAACGGTGTGTTTAACGGAGTCTGCAGGGAAAGGTGATCTAGGAAACATGAGTAAAGTCCAGATGCTGCTGTCGGTGAAGAAGCAGCGACTCACTGCTGCTGCTGAAGAGATATTTGCTCTGTTTGAACAAACGATAGCAGAGCTCGAGGAGGAGCTGTCTCTTTCCAAAGAGGAGAACGAGAGACTCCAGAAACTACTGGACGCTGTTTTACAGCCTCAGCTTCGGATACACAGAGCAGATGTCCAGCAGCTGGTGGTGGTTAAAGAAGATCCTCCCCCTGACCAGCAGGAGGGGAGCACCAGCCTGGACCAGGAGGACCCAGAGCCCCCCCCCACACATTAAACAGGAACAGGAGGGGGAGCAGCTTCAGGAGCTGGAGGAGGCTGATATCACCAAGTCCACTTTCACTCCTGACCCTGTGAAGAGTGAAGATGATGAAGAGAAACCTCAGTCCTCTCAGCCTCATCAAAGACAAACTGAACACATGGAAACAGAAGCTGGTGGAGAGGACTGTGGAGGACCAGAACCAGCCAGGAGCTCAGATCCAGAGAGCAGTTTACAACCAAAGACTGAGGACCACACTGGAGACTCTTCTGAAGACACTGATGACTCTTCTGAACCTGACACTGAAGACAGTGCTGATTGGAAGGAGACCAGAGAACCTGCCTCAGGCTCAAGCTCACTGAAACATAGACAAGAATCTGTCAGTGATCCCCGACGTAGTGCTGGAGAGAAACCATTCAGCTGCTCAGTCTGTCAGAAAGCTTTTAAATATAGACAAAAACTAGATCGACACATGAGAGTCCACACAGGAGAGAAACCCTTTCGCTGCTCAGTGTGTGAGAAAGCTTTTTCACGGAAGGAAACTGTAAAGAGACACATGAGAGTCCACACAGGAGAAAGAGCACACAGTTGCTCAGTCTGTAAGAAAGCTTTTTCATGGAGTGGAAGTTTAAAGGAACACATGAGAGTCCACACAGGAGAGGAAATATACAGCTGCAATGTTTGTGACAAAAGATTTAAATGGCGTAATCGTTTCAAAAGGCACAAGTGTGTTGGTCGTCAGTCCTCACAGCTTAATGACATTCAAACAGAATAACGGAGAGGCAGAGCCTCCAATCAGCAGCTCAGCTGAACACATGGAAACAGAAGCCGATGGAGAGGACAATGAATAAGTCTTATGACAGTTCACACGTGAGAGAAATCTGTCTGTGGACAATATGTTTCATGTTTCTGTCATTCTGATGTATCCGTTAACCACTGACTGTTGATGAACCACTGCTCATTTAAGGTGGACTGACCTTTACAATGGACCAGCTAGTCTTAGTGTCTTAATGCAAACGTTTTGCAAGATGACGCTAGACCAGTGTTTCTCAAACTTTTTCTGTCATTCCCCACTTTGAACAGGTGTGCCTTTTCAAGCCCCACCTGTTCCTCATCGCTCCAATAAAATGGTCAAATGTATCGTTCTATAACAGGGGTCTCCAACCTTTTTTAGGATGAGGGCTACTTTCAAAAAATAAAACAAGTCGTGAGCTACTTTTACTCCTCTTTTGTTTTTTTTGCAATGTATATATTTAGCACATTTTAACATTATTATATGCTACCTTTAACCTTTGAGTGCTGTTTGGGTCTGTGGGACCCGTTTTCAGTGTTTACTAAAATAAAATGTATGCAATTTAATTATTTTAACCTGCTTTATTTGGTGGTGGACGTCAAATCCTCTAGGGTCCGGGGGCATGCAGCCCCAGGAAGATTTTTTTTAAATGTTGAAGTTAAATGCATCAATCTGGTGCACATTGAGCTAGGGCTGCTCAATTAATCGTATTTTAATCGCAATTACGATTTTGGCTTTCAACGATTATGAAAACAACATAATCGAAATAAAACGATTTTTTTTTTTTTTAAATAGGTTTTTCAGTTGAATTATACTTAAAGTTCAGGGTAATCAACTGTTAAAAACATACTTTTCAAATTATTTTCTTCAATAAATTGATGTTTTTCAAAGTAAATGGTTAATCGTTTTTAATAATCGTGATATCAATTATTGACCCAAATAATCGAGATTATGATTTTTGCCATAATCGAGCAGCCCTACTTTGATTTGATTTTTACCAGTGGCGAGCCTGTCTCTGAGGGCCTAAGATATTCTACAAAATAATATTTAAAAACATTAAAACAAATATTTTTCTTTATATATTTTTTTTAAATATGTTTTTAGTAATATTTGTCATTAGTTTGACCAAAAATAACTTGATTAAATTGTATTTAAAATAACATTTCCAAAGAAATAAATCCTTTGAATCTGCCTATTCAGTCTCTGCGAGTCTGTGAAGACAGGAGCTGATTGGACGTCCAGCTATGAATTCACAGAGGGCCAGCTATAGTAACTGAAAGAGAGAGTAATGTCAAATGACAGTACAATTGACCAATCATATCTTCCCTCTAAATGGGTGGGCTTTATTATCGCGGACTTAGACAAGTTCCGCCCGCTGTGAAACGTTTCTTGTTTCCATAGCAACAACAACTGTCAACAGCGTAAACTCGCCTTCAAAATAAAAGCATGCCAAATTACACTTAAGACATACAACTGCAACGAAAGTAACAAACAAAATGCAATATCATTTTCAATTTCAAAGAACACAAATTGGGTTATCTACAGGTGTTGTTTTGTGTGGTAGAGGGTCGCTTTCATTGATGCGTTTTTTTTTTTAAATAATTTTTTTTCTTTTCGCGACCCACCTATCACATCTCTGCGCCCCACCAGTGTGGCGTGCCCCACACTTTGAGAAACGATGCGCTAGACCAACAACGTGCTGTACCTGTCAATTTGACCAAAGAGGATAAAACTATAGACAATGATCATATTCCAGATGTTAACCAACATGTATGTCTCTGGTGCTTTAGGCATCTTAGCTGACTCCCTAAATAACCATTTCAATAAAACATTACCCCAACCTCCCCCCCACAGACCCCTTTATACATCCAGAATAAAGACATCCAGACTGTGCTGCTGCCCAACATCCAGACGGTGCTGCTGCCCAACATCCAGGCTGTGCTGTCCAACATCCAGGCTGTGCTGCTGCCCAACATCCACTGTGCTGCTGCCCAACATCCAGACTGTGCTACTGCCCAACATCCAGACTGTGCTACTGCCCAACATCCAGGCTGTGCTGCTGCCCAACATCCAGGCTGTGCTGCTGCCCAACATCCAGACTGTGCTGCTGCCCAACATCCAGGCTGTGCTGCTGCCCAACATCCAGGCTGTGCTGCCCAACATCCAGGCTGTGCTGCTGCCCAACATCCAGACTGTGCTGCTGCCCAACATCCAGACTGTGCTGCTGCCCAACATCCAGACTGTGCTGCTGCCCAACATCCAGACTGTGCTGCTGCCCAACATCCAGACTGTGCTGCTGCCCAACATCCAGACTGTGCTGCTGCCCAACATCCAGACTGTGCTGCTGCCCAACATCCAGGCTGTGCTGCTGCCCAAGAAGACCGATAAGGCCGCCAAGAAGCGAACGATCGGGACCATCTCAAACAAACCAACGGCTCTTTTAAGAGCCCCACTCACCTCTAACTTTTTTTTAACGGTTTACTCTGGAATATTAATTCCAGTCAATTTAAATATTTACCTGTCATCAATCATTGACCAAAATGTGTCTGTGGACTAAATGAATAAAGCCCAACTGCACATTTCCTTCCTACACATATGTTGTACCCTGCACACTGTAGGAGCAGACACAGTTGTGGTGGCTTAAAGCCCAGCTCTGCTCCGCGCCGTCCGTTAGATGAGCCTGGTCGGATTAATAAGAAAAGGAGTTCAAAACACCGGCATAAAAGTTATAACAATAATCTGATTTTAATGGTAAAAAGACACAATACAATTTTACAGAGTACTCTGGGCTCCCAGTTCTACTGCTGTGCGATACAGGTATCGGGACCAGCCAGTCAGAAACAGGGGGCATTTGGCATGAATAAACAACAGTATATATGGACCTTTTTGGGGCGGAGAGTCACTTCTTATCTTCCACTGGATTCTACTCCTTTAATTTCCAAGGGAAGGTTTCCCACAAACTATTCTTTCTCAAACAATCAAACATTGTACACAGATATATTAGTATCAAACATTGTACACAGATATATTAGTATCAAACATTGTACACAGATATATTAATATTTGAGATTATATTGGCCCCAAAAAGAACCTTGAAAAGGACATGTGTGTGTTTGGTAAAGAGGAAGTGTATGTGTATATGTGTGTGTGTGTTGTGTTAGAGATATGAATGGACAACTGGTCCGCTTTTTTCAAATCTCCGCGCGTCCCTAAACAAGCTGGTTATTCTTACAGGAAGGAATCCAGAGCATACAATTAACCGTTTAACAATAATCCATTTTAATGGTAATATGACAATGCAATACAATCAAATACAGTACAAAATAAATACAGATCTGTGGGATCCCACATTTACCTGATACTCACGTGAGCCAGCCAGAGGAAAGAAAGAGAGCACACAGCCTGGTTCCTGTCTAAATACCTCGCTTACAAGAGGAGGAGTTATCTGCGCCTCCCTTCCAGACCTCCGTGATTGGCTGCCCAAATATCATCAACACCTCACATCTTAAGTTTCCCCAATCCCAGTAGCTCAGCTTCATTATCTTCTAGATCCGAGTTGACTGTATGTTAACTCCTCACCTTCCCCCTTCTTCCTTTGTCCTCAAAAAACCACATGTTAACAGGCCCAAAACCAGCTCACAGTTTTCTACACAAATCATTTTCCCCTTTTAAGCTTCTTCATAGTTTGCATGAATACATACAAATATTTCCTTAGTCCTCACATTTATGAAAGGATAAAACAGATAAATCAATATAAAACACAAACACAGGTATTGTTTGAACAGTATTCACTTAACTGCTACTATTTGATAATTACCAGAGGAACTCAAGGGACCTCTTTTAATATCTGGAAATTGCAACAAGACTTCCTGCCATTTCAAATGTAACACACTTCTTAAATATCAGATGCTGCAGTTGGTATCTTGGTCAGGGAGTGTATGTGTGTCAGGGAAAGTGTATGTGTGTGTGTGTGTGTTGGTATCTTGGTCAGGGAGTGTATGTGTGTTAGGGTGTCTGGGAAAGTGTATGTGTGTGTGTGTTGGTATCTTGGTCAGGGAGTGTATTGTGTGTGTGTGTCAGGGTGTCGGGAAAGTGTATGTAAGAAGGTTTATATATATATATGATTACTTAAAAACAGTCCCAAATAATACATGTTCACTTCAATACAGTTCAAGATAATACCTGTTTACTTTAATACAGTTTAGAACAATATCTGTTTGCTTTAACACACATGCATATAAATGGCACTTCTCTTAATCACTAAGCACGTGTTGCATTATTAACTGTTAACTAGGTTTCCATTCACATTTAAATGTCTGCAAAGTAAATATCTAAAAAAGATGCTTACCTATTGCAGATGCAGTCTTCCCAGCCTGGTGCAGGTCTACAATTTTGTTTCTGGTGTCCTTTGACAGCTCTTTGGTCTTGGCCATAGTGGAGTTTGTAGCTGACCAAATACTTATTTTCCACCATAATTTGAAAATAAATTCTTTAAACATCCTACAATGTGATTTCCTGGATTCTTTTCCCCATCCTGTCTCTCATAGTTGAAGTGTACCTAGGATGAAAACTACAGGCCTCTCATCTTTTTAAGTGGGAGAACTTGCACAATTGGTGGCTGACTTTTTTGCCCCACTGTATGTATAAAATATGTATATCCTAAACACAATCGACCAGTGTTCGATTTACCCATTTGCTTTCGGGGAGCCCTGTTTTTTTGTGTGGTGGCAATCATAAAGGCAGACCTGAAAGATGTATACATATAAAAATTCCTAGAAAACCCAAACTTTTATTTAATAAAATTGCTTTTTTCACTAAATCAATGTTTCTTTGATAATTAAAAAGTTTCTTTAATCATAAATAAATGTATGACTAATAACATAATGTAAAATATATATTTCCAATGACAATACATTTAATGTGTAAGATATTTTTTTAAATGCAAAACAATCTGCAAATTATCCGCTAAGGATGCTTGTTGCTCTCAAAATTAGGTTTATAAGTGTTATAAGAATTATAAGCAAAACATTTTAACATGCTGTATTCAAGCTCAAACACATCTGACACTGACATTATACACAGTAAAGACACTTTAATTACTGACCACAGAACATAATAAAATAAAACCGTACATCCAAGACAGGAAAATATGTTTTAATCCACTTAAACTTAGTCAGATGTGGCCGTAACTCCTGGTCAGTAACAGCTAACAATTATGAGCCACAATTAAATCACTTCTTAACCCTCTGGAGTCTAAGGGTATTTTCTCGAATTTTTGATGTTTTCTTAAATCCCCTTTTAAATGAAGCTTAGCGCAAGTTCAATAAGGAAGACCTAACACGAGTCACTTACACGTCACTCGATGGCTCCCTTCCCCCCTCATTAAATATTTGGGCGTCACCCTTCAGCAGCCAATAGCTGCACATGCTAAATTCCTTAAATGCCTGCTCTTCCTCCCTGTCAGTTGTCATTTGCAGATGACCGCTAAACAGTAGCAGTACTATATTCCTCCTCGTGAGAAAAAAAAAAAGCACAAGAAAAACTAGCTCAAGATGTCCAACTCGGACAATTCAGATCACGAACCTGGTATGGAATTATTCGAGCCCGGTTCGGCTCCCCACAGTGGCCCATCACCAGAGGCAGACTTCCTCATCGCCCGGCTCCTGCAGCAGGGCATCCCCACAGCCCCAGGCCTCACTCTCTCGCAGCTCCGAGAGCTCTCGGATCAGGTCTCCAGCACAGCTCCCCAGTCCGGGGCAGCAGCTCCAGTCAGCTCCCCAGAGAGCAGGGCGAGGACGCTGCCGCAGCCACGGAGGTAATAAAAAAAAAAGGGCAGGAAGTGGAGCCCTCCAGCCAGGATCCCGTCCACCTCCAAAATCCACCCCTTCCCAGGCTCGCCAGTCCGGGAGCGTCACTAACACACCCCTCATGGAGAGTAGCGTGGCCGGCTCCCTGCAATCCCTGGCTAGCTCCATGATAGCTATCGATGCTCGCCTCCAGGCCCTGGAAGACTCCGTCACAGGAGCTTCGACTTCCGTGGCACTCAGGTCAGGTACTAGTGTTAACGAAAATGTTTGCACTCACCCACACAGGGTCGGGTTGTAACGGAATAGATGTAACGGCGTTACGTGATCAGAAATACAAAAAATCATGTATATTCAGCGGGCGTTACATTTGAAAAACGAGTAAATCTGAGTCAGTTACTTTCGTAAACCTGAAGTGAATACTTATTGGAACTATTGGTTGAGAAGTTTCCTCACAAAATGTAATATTCATTACCAGCAGAACCGTGTGCACACTGCGTCTGTAAGCGAGAGATGCAGCGTGTCTGTGAGGCCCCGCCCCGCACGCAGATGAGAGAGAGAGAGAGAGTTCTCTTTCAAAATATATTGAAGGTAGAAACGGAGATGGTTAGCTAAAACGTGGAAGATAACGTTTATGTAGCATTTATTTATTGTCGAAATGATGACATTTATAACGGGATCAAATCAAAGTGAATGGCCTGCTGAATGTATAGGGAAAGTGACTGAAAAAAAATAAATAAGTTATTACATCGTTTCAGATAATAAATAATAATGATAATTCATTCTATTTAGGGGCGCCTTTCAAAGCACCCAAGGACACCTTACAATGCATAACATATTCCAAGGAAAGGTTTTAAGACTGTACAAGAATGCAGTATGGGTGAGTTTTACGTGTGGTGCAGATGAGAGCTGTCCAGAATGACACTAATGCCCCTTTCACACCAGCGCCTTTTCAGCTCCGGCTTGGAGCTAGAGCCTGAAAAGCGCCGGGTTTTCCAGTTCACACCGGAGCTGCGCCAGCTCTTAGCTCCGGAATCCGCTTCATTTCCAGCTCCAAAAAATTGTCGGTCCAGAGGCAAGAGCTTTGGAGCTAAGAGGCGACGTCGCTTACGTCTCTCTCATGTCGAGGCGTGCAGGAAACTAAAGCCACCTCCCCTGAACATGGGTCGACTGTTATGCCTGCCTACAAGCAGTAGTGCCTATAAACACACTTTATAAAGTCAGGCAACACTAACCAGGCTTCGTGTGATTCTGTTTATTTGTGCCTTACTTTGACCATCCGTTCACTGTTATCGATCATTGTGGAGAGAGGCAGACGTGTTGTTTTGTATTATTGCAGCTATCGGATGCAGTCAGTTTAGCTTCGGTTGCTATGCTAACATCACCCGTTTTATACCAGAGAAACTTTCATAACAGCGTTGTGATACCAAACAGTGTCAATTCAGACTGACACACATTCACTTAGGCTAAGGGAACTGGGGATATGCATCAGCTGCTTGTGTGAGTCGAACAGTGAATACTTTAGAGCGGCCGCTGCAGTGTGAGCTAACCGGGAGCTAACGGGAGAATAAACTCCCGTGGAAGAGCAGCACTGCAGCGGTCGGTAAATGCTGCAGAAACACATTAATAAACAATGAACCACGGCACTCTGGAGAAAAGTATAAGGTTGGAGAAGTCGTTATTCAATTTATTCTGGCTTAAAAGCAACACGATCATCGACCCGACGCAGTTGTTGTTGTGAGCTGCCGTAATGGCTGCCGTTGGGGGGCAAATCAGCGATGTAAACGGTGACGTCATGACGCAGCAAGGGCAGCTCTGGGGCGCCAGTGGGCGGTGTGCACAGAGCGGGAGCTGAAAAGGGAAACCGGAGCTGAACCAGAAAAGCTCCCGCTCGGAGCTAGAAACTGAAAAGCGCTGGTGTGAAAGCCGCATAAGATGTTGTGTTGTGCTCTTGATAAAACAGTAAAATACGTGTCTCCCGTTCACCAAAACATACCCATCTGTTATGGAAAAGAAAGTATTCCAAAGAAAAAAGAAGAAGAAGAAGAAGAAGGGAAGAAAGAAGAGGAAAGAGAAGAAAGGAACTTGGAAGTATTCTAAAAGTAATCTGCCAAAAATCTGGCCCACCCTATATTTTTACAGGCCCACCCTAAAGTACATTTCTGCCTACGCTACTGTTTTTTTTGCGAGCAACGTGACCAACAACCAATCACATGAATCTCTTGCCCCCGAGATACAAAGCAATAGCAACGTTAAAACGAAGTAAACTGGGGGGGGGGGGGAGAAAAAAAAAAAAAGAAAACTCCAACAGGCGAAAACCTACCAGTTTCACCCACTGTCTCTGCCACCTCCCTCCATGCCTCGCTCCTCTGGTTTGTATCCCGGTAGATGAACAGAGACCGATCATTCAGCACCGGGCGATTCACTACCGCTAAAATGAATTTTCCCTCCATTTTTTGGAATATGAGGTAATGACCTGCGTAGTCTCTCCCAGCATACACGCGGTTTGACTGGCTCGCGCTTGTACTGGCAGATTTGCATAAACGGGATTTCATCGGCTGACGCTTCTGCCGAGGCGCCAACAAAATTGAACATTGCTCAACTTTTGAAGCGAGCAACGCCAGCAACGCTCCACGTCGCTTCCCAAAATACAGTCCTGCTAAAAGTGACGTCACCCTATTCAAAGTGAAGGGGCAGAAGCGTTGGAAGCTTTAACGCGCGCCACCGTGTGGACGGGCCGTCACAGTAGCTCTGCGCCAGAAACCTCGTGGAGGAAGAAAAAAATAATAATAATAATAATAGGAATATCACCCCTCCACTCCCATTATCATCCCTCAGCTAGCAGCTGCGCTATCTACTCACCCAGATTCCGTGTTCGTCGACTATCTCTGTCAGGGCTCTCCCAAGGCTTCAGGGTAGGGGTCCTCCCATCTCCCACAGTGACTTTCGTAGCAAGAAACTTACAGTCAGCCGCTAAAGAACCCAACATAGTTTCCCAGCTCATCGACAAAGAACTTCTCAAAGGATATATAATCTGCCCTTTTAGCTCCTCCCCCTTCTCAGTGTTCCGTTCAAATCCCATCGGAATAAGCCACACGTAAATAAAAGGCTGATTTTCGATCTGTCCGCTCCCCGCTCCGGCCATTCGGCAGAGTCAATAGCATCATCCCTCCAGATCAGTTCTCCCTTCCCCATGCCTCAGTGGATAATGCAATAAAGATTATCAAGTTCACAGGGCACGGAGCTCGGCTCTCCAAAGCGGACATTACCGATGCCTTCAAAATCATCCCCATTCATCCGTCTCAGTGGAATTCGTTCGGTATTAAGTGGGAGTCCAAACTCTATTTTCGCAGAAGCAGCCCCTGCATCTTCAATTCCTTCTCGGAAGCGCTCTGCTGGATCCTGCTGAATCCTGCTGAACATCGTCAGAATCCCCTCCGTCCTTCACCTACTGGACGACTCCTCCCCATAGTCCCACCACAGGACAGCTCAGGGATCTCACTGGCCAAGCTTAAACACTGCTTCAGGAGTTAGGTGTCCCTCTCTCCAAAGAGAAAATGTTAGGTCTCGACACACGCTTAGAGTTCTTAGGCATCATCCTCGACTCCATAGACATGAAGGCGTCTCTCCCCTCCGACAAATTGCAGCGCATCCGGGACATCACCAAGTCATACTGCGAGCAACAAGTTATCACAAAACAACAGTTGCTCTCCCTTCTCGGACACCTCAACTTCGCCATGCACGTCATCCCCCAGGGGCGCTCGTTCATCTCCCGCCTCCTGGACGCAGCATCAGCGGTCGACAAACTCCATGACTGCGTTTTCTTAGACGAAGGCTGCCGCTCAGACCTACGTTTCTGGTCCCTCCTGCTCGCCCACTGGAACGGAGTTACTTTCTTTTACGATGACCTCATGCGTTCCTCTGACTCAATGAGGTTCTTCACGGATGCCGCCCCATCCGTGGGTTTTGGGGGTTTCTTCCAGGGAGAGTAGTTCGCAGGGTCATGGCCCCTGTCAATTTCTACCTCAAGCAAGTTCTCATTAAATCCGGCCTATCACCTATATCATACCCGGGACATTCCTTCAGGATAGGTGCAGCCACCTCTGCTGCTAATCAAGGTCTCTCTACCTCATCCCTACAACAACTAGGACGGTGGTCCTCCTCCGCCTTCACAACCTACATTCGCCCGGACATCAGCGCCGTACTGGCTTCCCAAAGATCTCTCAGACCCTGACTATGGTATCTATGCATATAACTAGTGGTGGCTCATAAACACATTCACAAGTATACATGTCTCACTAAGGTTCCCAGATCACCAGTCACCCCACAAGGTAAGCAACTCAGTTCATCTCAGTATTTCATACTTCATTGGTTTTGGGGATTTCATCGGAGCGGTGCTTTCCCTCCTGAATGATTATCCTGCAAACCGGGGGCCTAATCGCCAAACACCATTACATTCTCCGGTTGTATTATCATGGCAATCATTTCATTCATATGACGTGTAAACAATAAATATGTAATTCTTACATCACGTCTCTCCGGTTTGAAATGAAGCTTAGCGCAAGTTCAATAAGGAAGACCTAACACGAGTCACTTACACGTCACTCGATGGCTCCCTTCCCCCCTCATTAAATATGAGGGCGTCACCCCTCAGCAGCCAAAAGCTGCACATGCTAAATTCCTTAAATGCCTGCTCTTCCTCCCTGTCAGTTGTCATTTGCAGATGACCGCAACCCACCTCCACCCCTCTCGCCTCCAGTCTCCTCCAGGACAAAGCTAAACCCTTCCTTCTTCAGACCGGTCTCACCTACTCAGCACCACCACCAGTGTCTAGACCCCGGGGATTTCATCGGAGCGGTGCTTTCCCTCCTGAATGATTATCCTGCAAACCGGGGCCCAATCGCCAAACACCATTACATTCTCCTGTTGTATTATCATGGCAATAATTTCATTCATATGACGTGTAAACAATAAATATGTAATTCTTACATCACGTCTCTCCGGTTTGAAATGTATTTCTTCTCACATGGCACCCCATGTGTTAAATATCAAAATGTTCAGGACAATCTCTGGTATTGCTATATATGCAAATTACTCACCTTAGAGCACTGTTTGATGAGATAAGTAGCTCAAAAGCTTAAAATGTTACATCCGATTTTCGGAAAATCTTCAAAACTCTTGTGAAAACACAAATGTACTCATGTGATCGAAAAGTTTTGGTGTTTTAGATTTGGTTACCAAAGTCTTAGGATGACAAAAGCAGTGAAATATTTGAATTGCACTGTATATAAATGTGTAATTCATGTCTAAAATGAAAAAAAAATTATTCAAATTTTGAATAAAACAAGTGTTTATCACTCCACTTTCACCACAGCAGGGACTGAGATACATCAGGACTGAATAATGACTTCATATTACAAACCAAGGTCCATGTGATGTGTAAAAATACAAATTGAGCATTCAACCTTTTTTTTCAAACAACAATTTATTATAAATATGTTTTTTTCAACCAACTATTTATATAAATATAAGAAAATCTAACTATTTACAATATTGAACATCAGAACTTTCAACCAACTATTCATTATAAATGTCAAGACAGTGTCAAGGTCTTTGTCTGTCTTCCAAGACAGTGGGTCTGGCTGCTGTGGGGGTGGGGGTGATGGTGCATGGGCTGCTGTGTAGGTGGGGTGTACAAGTGCTATACGAGACCTCCACGAGACCTCCTTGCTGGCTGGGTTGAAGGTGATGGCTGTGGTGGAGCCTTTGTGCTGAGGTGTATCTTGACCTGGTGGCAGCCGCAGTCGTAGTGATGCTGGTCTGCTGGTCCTTGGTGGTGATGGCTCTAGTGAAGGCCCTTGAGCCACAGTAGATCTTGACCTGGGGGCCGGCACAGATGGATGTTGTGGCTGCTGGATAAACGCCGCCTGTGGGCCACTAGGCCCAGACAGCTGTGAAACATCTCTGTAAAACAAATAAAAATGTAGGACAATAATTACAACTAATTTCATTGAAATAAAGTTCAAGTAAAATATTGCTCAAGCACAAATAACAATGCACACATAAAAAGAAAGTTTGGGAGGTTGGAAAAGGAGTCTCTCTCGATCACACACACACACACACACACACACACACACACACACACACACACACACACACACACACACACACACACACACACACACACACACACACACACACACACACACACACACACACACACACACACACACACACACACACACACACACACACACACACACACACACACACACACACACACACACACACACACACACACACACACACACACACACACACACACACACACACACACACACACACACACACACACACACACACACACACACACACACACACACAGTCTCATCTGTACAGAACAGTATGATAAAATAATCGATGGCAAAAACATGTCACTGTAAATGTCTCCGTTGTGGGACGAATACATGATTAATTTAATCATCTACACATGTAATCTCACTTTTACACACCAACATAACGTTAACACAGAGTAAACGTTTGCTAATGGAGTCCATTTTGTCCCAAGAAAAAGTTCATGACTATCGATAACAAATGTATATCAATAAACCTATTGTTCATTTTCGCGGTATTCCCCACACATTGCCAGTACACTATTACTGTAATATTTACACTTACCCATGTCTAAATGGATCCTTGTTGTTGTCTTTGATGCTAGCGGAAAAAATCTCGAGTGAAGTCTGCAACTTTTTTTAGCCTCTCTCTTTTTTTACTTGGTGGGTAGGTCCTTAGTGATTTCTCGATGTCCATTGGTCATTTCAGACCATGATGGCTGCCGGCTGAGATTTCCTTGACGGACACACGAATCCACCAATCCCACACAGTGTAAAGTCAAGCTGCTTTGAGCGGCCATATTGGCTGCTGTGCCCTGGTTACAGTCTCACAGGAGATACTGCTGGAAAGCTACCCTTCCAGCGATTCCGCGGATATCTGAATCATGTTTCTACTCCTTATAATAGAAAATATATGATTAATTACGTAAAATTATGCGCACCTGGACGCGCCGGCGCGTCCACCGACTCCAGAGGGTTAAAATGGTTCCAGAAACAGAACGCGTGTATATTACAACAAAATGCTAATTGTAATTAAAGTTCAACAAGTTTTTTTTTTTATATTACCAGATGTTATTTGTTTGAGATGAAGCCACATCCATCATATTTACCATTAATGTAATGAAGGTTGGAAAAAAGACATTTCTATAAAATATTTACATTCAGTTTTCATGTTATTATGAAAAGAAACAGCCGTCTTAAAGCAATGCAACCAAATACTGTAGCTTTGCAATGAACCAAACCTTCATTAAGGTTATACACTGTTTTGTGTTGGTTGTACTTTGGTAGAGGGGTGAAGCACGGGCGTGGAAGAAACTACAACATTTTGAACTATTGATTATTTGACCTTTCCTAACAATGGCCTTGGCGACAGGATTAACATTTAAGTATTTGTTCCTGCAATGATTCCAAGCAAATGTCTCCATTGTCAATATGTGCTGCTTTTCTTTGTCTCATGTGGTAGTAAATATACGTTTTAGACAGAACACGTGAAATAAAACATCATCTTGGATTTCAGAAGGCTAATGACTCATAATGCCAATCTGATCACTACAGGAGCAGCGATGTTAATCTATCATCACGTCTATGTCTACAGGCATCAGTTCTCGGACAAACACAATGTCATCGTCATCGATTAGGTCTACTTCGATGAATTCGTCTTTGGGCTCTTCTTTGCAGACGGACTGCGAAGATTCTGTGATCTCAACTCGATCACTTTGTTCAGATAGTCTCCCTTTCGGCCGTGTTTACCCGCTATTGCGATGACCTGAGAGGCGATGGACCAGGCGAACTCTACTTTCCGATGGTTCTGCGAGCTCAGGTCGAAGTTGTACTCCAGAATCTCGTACAGAGTAGGATTGTACCGGTTGCAGTTTTGACTCACATACTGGTGCATCTCAAAGAGGACTCCTCTGGCTCTGGCTCTGACTCTGTGATGCTCATTCTTTTCTGTGTGCCGTACCATCTCCGGATCACCTGCATGGTTTCTCTGCTTTGCAGATCAAGATCAAAGTTGTACTCCAGAATGCCGTAGACTATCCTGTGGGGCGAGCTACACAACTCTCTGACAAACATGAATATTTCAATCATGGCTCCGTTGGTTAGGGCCGCCAAATCCATCTTTTGGCCTGCCGGGCGTGCGTCTGTGGACCAAAGGTTGAGGCCTAACTGTTTACAAAACGGATGTGGATCCATATCTTCCACCCGGTTCGAATCCAAGCTTGTCTCCTGCAGCGTCTCAACTTCTGGTCCAGTTTGAAAGACGCTGGTCACATCAACCATGTTGTAAACTTCCGGGAACTGAAAGAGACTGTTTAGAAACTCAGTGTTCTGCCTGTCAGGGTGGTTCTGCAGGAACTTCTCTTTAGACATCAGATAACTTAAAAAGTTGTGCTCATGATAATGATCTCGGATGACCAGGTTAAAGTTCATCTCCAGACCTTCCAAAAAGAAACCGCGTACAGTCTTTGACATCATTATACCGAATTTATAAACCTCCCACAACGTGTTGTTGGTGAATAGTTGTAGATCCAGGCTCTTCTTGTTACACAAGCTCACGTTAAAGTCTAAACCTATCTCTCTGCTGCGGGCAAACTTGTCGTTTACTCTGCTAGACTCCAGGATTTGTTTTGAGCGAGGAGCCCTCCTCATCCACAGCTTTTGTTTGTGAGTTTTAACTTTCGTGTCCTCATTTTCTTCTTCAATATACAGATCTGAGACTGCTTTTAGAGTTGTGTGTTTTGGAAGAATCTTAGGCAAAACAGGGTTGAAGTTATAAGTCGGAGGCTTCACTTGAGAGACAAAAACTTCCTCTCCTTCCTGCTTTACATCCAGAGAAAAACTTGCTTCTGATGAACAACCATCAGACACCATGTGTTCCGATGCTGCCTCCGACTCCAACTGCATTTCCATATCACAGTCAACCGGGCACCGGTAAGACAGGTCACTATCCGGACAAACATCAGCGTTAACATCGTCAAGTCTCAGCGTTTCCCTTCGCTTACTTGCCACAAGCTCTTCCAAGTTAAGGTAATCTGGGGCTTTTCGCTTCCTTCGCATCGGCTCCAATGTCTTGATTTCATAAGTCTCCTTTTGGAAAGCCTCGCTATCGTTGGTTCTGAAGCAGGCGTTCTTCCTCTCCAACTGTTTGGGTAGTTGCAAACTGAAAAGATTTGTATCAAACTTTGTGCCGAAGTTTTGCTTAATCAAGTCGTGAACTATCCCGTTGAGCGTTCTGCAAAAAACTCGCGAAAAGTTGAGCAGTTCAAACATCACACCGTTGGTTAGTGGATTTGGGTCGAGTTTGTCTTTGGGTGCGTCTTCTGGTCGTACAAACAGAGACACACCGAGGTCTTCACAGTATGGGAAAGAACTAGCCTTAACTCGTAGTCCTCCTGGTCTCTTCATCATTGACGTGACTTCACTGATCTCCATCTTCTGAGGTTCTGCGGTCTTCCTGCTGCCATCAGTAAGTACCGAAGTATCAACGATTTTGTTTCTTTAGGGTAGTAGCGTCCGGGCTGCTCATTTGCAGTGATCTTGACTGAAAAGCTTATGTCTGGTAGCGAGAATTTATCTTTATGTCTTTGATGAGTTTTCATCCCGATTCTATTCTTCACTACCTTTATTTTATTATGAGCACGCCTCGCGTACTTGTAGTACTGCTGATCATTGTCCAAGTCTACGCTGAGGTCAAAGTTGAAGTCCAGCATTTCAAACAAGAAATAGATCTTGGACTGCGTCACAGTTCTTGCAAATGTGCAAAGCTCCAGCATCACATCGTTTGTGGGCAGCCTCGGATCCAACTTGTCCTTCCTTTCCAACGCTGCATTGAAGTCCAAACTAGCCTTCACTGATTCTGGGAATGGGACGGTGCCTTTCTGCAGCCGAACCCTGTGGTGGATGCGGCGCTGCCAGATGTATTCATCGATGATCTCCATGCTGACATCAAAAACCAAAATGTAAATCCTCTTTTTGTTTCCTGAACAACATCCTGAGAACTTGGGTCTTTGCAGAGGAAGACAAGACACTTCTTTGGTGTTTTAGAGCATCGTCTGCTGCGCTTTCCAGTCTGTGGGAAAGAAAACAGAGTTTGAGTTAGTCAACAGAGAATTTGAAAACCCAAAACCTTTTACACTAGAGATAATATTCGGCCACCGAAAAAGGCCGAAAGGGTTTTAGCACCGGAAAAATATCACCGAATGTCAGAGAGAACAGGGTTACGTTGGTAACCTAACGTGTTGTTGTGATGACGTAATCAAAATGTGGCGACAAGCATGGCGCGCGACCATGTTCGCGGCTGGCTCACAGCCAACATGTCTGCCGCTTGGAGATATTTCAAAATATCAGAGAAAGAGGCGCTGATTGCGATTTGTAAAACGTGTTCAGCTGACATTTCTCGAGGGGGTGTAACTGCAAAGACTTTCACCACTTCGGGATTACTCCACAACTTGAAATCAAAACACCCGGACAAATATGCGGAGTATGATCAAATCACTAGCGCACAGAAAAAAAAGGTCCTTCCCCTACCCCGACTCCTTCTGTGGCGGACCTTTTTGAAAAAGGTAAAAAAGTTTCCCAATGATGGTCCCAAGGCAAAGGGCATTACTCGGAAGTTAATGGAATGTATCGCCATGGATGATCAACCGTTTTCTGTCGTACAGGACGTTGGATTTCGTAGGCTTATTGAGCCACGTTATTCCTTGCCTAGCAGACGGCACTTAGCAGACGTGTGCTTACCTGAACTGTACAATGTCGTTGCTAATCACATCCATGAGCTCTTGGCTACAGATATTACAGCCATCAGCTTCACGACAGACATATGGAGCTCAGACATTTACAAGCATCACCAGTATGCTCAGTCTAACTGCACAATGGATCGACAAGGATTTTAAACTGCAAAATATTCTGCTGCATTCACAAGAGTTTAGGGGGTCTCATACAGCACAATCCATCTCCTTGGCATTCGCCAATATGTTCGACACATGGCATATCGACCGACCTAAAGTGCACGCAATAGTCAATGATAACGCAAGAAATATGACTGAAGCTATGGAAGAAGGCAATCTGAGTGGAATACGTTGCATGACCCACACTCTGCAATTCATTTCATTTCATTTCAAACCTTTATTTAACCAGATTGGTCCCATTGAGATCATAGATCTCTTTTTCACAGAGACCTGCAGCATATAGGTTCCACATGAAACATAAAACAATAAAGGACATTATACATTATATTTACAGGATACATAGTTATAGACATTTACAAGTGCCCATTGTATCAGCAAGCATTTCATTTAGCCTAGCTTTAAAAACATGCAGAGGAATGAGATTGCTCAGTTTCAATTCTTGCTGAAGATTGTTCCAAGCAAGTGGAGCTGCGCACATAAAAGCTGTCTAACCGAAGATAGTCCTTGCTCTTGGCACATCTAACAAGACTACATCATGTGACCTCAGACAATAGCTGCTTGCAACTCTGTGTTATCAGAGAGCAGATATAATACAGGAGTTTACCCAACAAAGCTTTATAGATAAACGTGTACCAGTGACTGAGCCTCCGTACAGAGAGTGATGGTAAACCTGCCTTGGTATACAGTGTACAGTGATGTGTAAGTGCTTTACAATTTGTGACAAATCTCAGAGCACTGTGATACGCAGCATCCAATTTGCTCAGGTAATTGGCAGGTGCATTCATATACAACAAATCACCATAGTCCAGCACAGGTAAAAAGGTCACAGTGACTAGCCTTTTCCTGGCCTCAAGCGAGAAACAGGACTTGTTTCTGAAAAAGAACCCTAGCCTAACCCTCAGTTTTTTAAGCAGGTTATTGACATGAAGTTTAAAAGAGAGACAACCATCAAGCCAGATACCAAGGTATTTGTAACAGGCAACAACTTCAAGTTTTGTTCCTTGCATAGTTACAATATCTAAAACAGGCTCTGGTGTCTTTTTAGCTTTTGAAAAGAGCATTACCTTGGTTTTATCCACATTTAAAAGAAGCTTTAGTTCAGAGAACTGAGTCTGAATAGTGTTAAAAACAGCTTGTAATTTAGCAACAGCCTCCTGAAGGGTTAGGGTTAGCATAAAAATGTAAAGTAGCTTCATCCACATTATCACCTACACTGTTAATATATATGGAGAATAAAAGTGGTCCTAAAACAGAACCTTGTGGTACACCATTAGAAATGTTTAACCATTCAGAAGACAGTCCATAAAAGTGAACACATTGGGACCTTTCAGAGAGGTAGTTCACAAACCACCCACTGCAAGGCTGGACATGCCAATACTGACCAGCCTCTGCTTTAAGATGCGATGATCGACGGTGTCAAATGCTTTGGAAAGGTCAATAAACAGAGCTGCACAACTCTGCTTATTATCTAAATTAGTAGTAATGTCATTTACCACTTTCATTGTGGCAGTGATGGTGCTGTGTTTCTTTCTGAATCCTGACTGATGTTTAGACAGGATATCATTTATACATAAAAACTCCTTTACTTGTTCACTCACTAAGCGTTCGAGCACCTTAGCCAGAACTGACAATTTAGAGATTGGCCTATAGTTATTTAAAATAGTTGCCTCCCTTCCTTTCAGTAAAGGCAAGACATAAGCAGACTTCCATACTTTTGGAATTGTGTTCGTGCTGAGGGAGAGGTTAAAAAGAGAAGTAAGAGGTGGAGCAATAAAATCTGCAGCTATCTTTAAAAAGAAAGGTTCTACGTTGTCCGGGCCAGCCGGTTTCCTAGGATCTAACTTGGATAATGCTTCATGAACAATACCAACAGTTAAAGGAGTAAAACTGAAAGGGTTTTCCAGACCACATTGTTCAGAGTCAAGGATTGGAGCGTTCACAGGAGCCACACAGCCAAACAGAGAGCCACAAGACACAACATGCTCATTAAAGCAATTTAGCATAGTAGCCCTGTCTGATATAGTGCCAGATGCTGTGGTAAGGCACGGAGGTAGATCATTTGGGATATCACCAGTGGAAATCGATTTTATGGCTTTCCAAAATTTCCTAGGATTATTCAGGTTTTCTGTGGTAACCGACAAATAATACTTTGATTTAGCACTTTTTATTTGAGATGTGAAGCTATTTCTTAGCTGCCTAAAACGTAGCCATTCTACCTCTGAGCCTGATTTCCTAGCCTTAGCCCAAGCATTATTTCTCTCATGAAGGAGACTGGACAGCTCAGCAGAAAACCAGGGATTGTTTCGTCCCTTCACTCTAAATTTATGCAGAGGTGCATGTCTATCTATAATTTTCATAAAACCAAGATAAAAATAAGACCATGCAGTTTCTACATCAGCACACAAATTGATTCTACCCCAATCAAAATCAAACAGATCATGTAAAAAACCCTGCTCCACAAAGTGTTTTTTGTCTCTCTTTGTGATGATACGTGGTTTAACCTTTTGGACCTTAGTGTCCCTAATTGTGGCTACAACACAGTGGTCACTCACATCATTAGCAAATACTCCCACAGATGAGTATTTATGTGGAACATTTGTTAAAATTAGATCAATTAAGGAGGATTTATTTGGGGACTTAATATTTGGGCGAGTAGGACTGTCTATAATCTGGGTAAAATTCAAAGAGGTACACAGGTTTTTAAAATCCTCTGACAGAGAAGTTAACCAGTCCCAATTAAAATCACCAAGCAGCACTATTTCCTTGTAGGAAAGTTGTGATAACAGTTTTGCCAATGACGATAAAGAGTCCTTGACAGCCGAAGGGGCCCTGTAGCAGCCCACCACCATGAGCTGTTGACCCTTTGTTACCTCAATATTCACGGCTAAAAATTCTAGCTGTTTACTAACAGATTTGGAAACCATATTAGTTACACAAAACTTATTTTTCACATAAATGGCAACGCCACCACCTTTTTTAGGCCGGTCAGTACGATATACACTGTAACCATTTATGTAAATGTCAGAGGCCAAAATGGATTTATCTAGCCACGTTTCTGATAAGACAATGACATCAGCATCAGTCGAACTCGCCCAAATACGGACAAAATCTAATTTAGGTAACAGACTACGCACATTTAAATGAATTAAACCTAGCCCAGATCTAGATATAAAATCAGCAGGAGTAGCTATTTGACTAATACTGCTAGGTGGACCTGGATTTGGCTGTACATTTCCTGATAGTAACAACAATAAAAATACCAAGCACCTTTTCCTCTTAATCAACACACATACATTGTCAGCTGTTCTAGAGTCACCAGCAAACTTCGCGAAAGTGAGATTAGAGTTTAAAAACAATTCTGAAGGACCATCGTGGCAGGCATGTGAGAAAGACAAACATTTTCCGAAATGAATGTCCGCGACAGTGCAACCAGCAATTGTTTGTGCAACACCTCCGAAACTGTACAGGGGATGTTCACTGCGGGCGGCAGAACAGACCCGTATCCAGTAGATTTTTCAGGACGACTAGCGATCTTCTCCTTGTCCAGCACAGCCAAGAAAAGGCACAGCAGAAACACGACACCCACCATTCTCCCAGTCCAGCACAACAGTATCCACGCTGTTCCCGGAGCAAGGTGGAAACAGGTCTCAGCTACAGCAGCACAGCAGAGTAGAGAAGGTAATCCCACCGCGTTACACCGGCTATTTAATCCACTTTACATCTCCGCCGGTAGCACAGGCGCGGAGAGGAGCGGCGATACGCGGTGTGAGGAGCGGCGAGAGGAGCGGCGAGAGGAGCGGCGAGAGGGCGGCGAGAGGAGAGCCGGGACCACACTTCCGACTCTTTATCTCTGCAAGAGTTGCTCCCTCTCTTTAATTAGCTGTGAACAAGGGAGTGTTGGCTCAACGCAGCGTAAAAGATCTGTTGGCCGTAAGCAGAAAGATTGTTGGTCACTTCAAACATTCTCAACTGGCTACATACAGCGCAGATCATGATCTCCCTGCATCATTCACTCCAAACCTAACTAGAGAGATTAGCTCACCTGACGCATCGGTGGCAGACGTCATCCCTTTACATACGGCTCTAAAGCGTCTAAGGAAAGAGGTTGAAACGGACCGTGGAGTAAAAATTAGGAAAAGTACACTCTTGGAGTCTGTGAACCCACGTTTTGCTGATATCTACTCTGATCCCCTGTACTGTATCGCGACTGTACTTGACCCGCGATATAAAGATCATTATTTCGATGCGGGGAAAAAGCAAAGCGCACGGTGACCGATCGATCGGAGCATCCCTATATATGTATTTCTATTAATCATTTTCGGCCTTTCGGCATTCGGTTTTCTGCCAACTGTTTCCTATTTTCGGTATCGGTTTCGGCCAAGAATTTCCCATTCGGTGCACCCCTATTGTACACCTTAATAATGTAACACTCCTATGTACTAGGTTGCTTTCAATGAGGAGTAGAAGATTATATAAATAGAAAAAACAATATCAAATTAATATAGCCGGCATTTTATTAAACATTCATACAACACTTTGACAAACCCCTCATCCACCCCAGTGAAACCCAATCTGCTATCATGGACAAAACAACAATAATCGAACCCGGGTAGTCTGTAGTTTCTCTCTCTCTTTCTCTCTCTGGTAATCCAATGACCATCAGTCCTTTTTCTGGTGAGTAGAATCCTTTAGAATCCTTTTTCTGGTGAGTAGAATCCTTTAGAATCCTTTTTCTGGTGAGTAGAATCCTTTAGAATCCTTTTTCTGTTGAGGAAAAGACAAAAACTGCAGCTCCAAAAACTTCCGTCAGTTCTGCTAGTTCCTGGTTCCCCGCAGCCTCAAACTTAGCACATCATCAAACAATTTGAACACACACAGGGCCCACACTCAGCTGCCACTCATTGAGCCTCATTAACAACCACACCTGGCCTGCTCTTCCTCTCCTCCCTCATATGCAGACTCTGCTGTACCAGCACTGCCCCAAGTGGGAGCTGCTGTTTATTACAGTCTAAAACTCACTGCATTATTTAAGTGGGTTACACAATTCTCTGTTTTTAGAAGGGCAGGGTATAGAGGATATAAAAGAGTAAATAGTATATGCCACATAAAAGGGGTATACATCATGTAAGAGTTGGAAATATTAATATTAATTTAAGATGCAACTCAGCAATGTGTAACATTTTTTAAATTGTAAATCTCTAAGAAACATGAATCCATTCGAAATATTTTACAAGTGCGTAAAGGCTTCGAACATTATGGTAGTTAATCACTATCATAAGATCTGATAAATTGTTCAGGCAATTTTTGAAATTTTAAAGACCCAATAAATTATGAAGAATTGTCAAAACCTCTCGAAAAAAACAAATGAAGAAGCCATGACCTTGAGCTTAAGTAGTACACCATAGACACTTTTGACAGGGGACAATTTCTATCGTAATTGCATTTTTCGGTGATTAACCTCTTAATTTGTTAATCCATAATTCCATTTTTTTGTAAAAATCGGAGAGTAAAAGTTAGCTGCTAATGGTAGCCACCGGAGTTATCGCAGCTTCCGGTCTTGGCTATGCGGCAGTCTCACACACACACATTACCAAATAAGGAATAGGTGGGAGTTCCCCTTGATTCCATTGGCTCTGACGGTTAAAAAGAGATGTCAATCAGCAAAATCGACCAAGGGTGGCCAGAGATAGGTCAAATCCACCCAAAAGTGGTTTTTTTTGCTAAATCTCTCTAAAAAGGTCAAATTTCACTTGTTTTGCATCAATCTTGATACAGGGTACTTATTATATGTTGTAGTTTGGATTCCTAAAGGTTTTAGTCTACCATCCCATCATTCAAGTGTGGTTTTCACTGTAAGTACTTACATTTTTTTACTGTGTTCAATCTGAATTTACTTTAAAATAAAAACATCTATATTGATTCTGACACTTTTACATTCAACTCACAGGTTTATCATTACTTTGAGAAAAAAGATTATAAATGTAACCCTTTTAGAAGGGAAGATATGGTCATTTGTTCTGGGAATGTCATTGTCAAGCCTGAGACCTGAAAAACAGGCTCAGGGCTTAACAGGTTAACGGAAAACAGTCTGACCTGTTGATCCAACAAAAGGGTGTACCCCAAGGATCAACTCTGGGCCCACTTCTGTTCTCTATTTACATAAATGATTTATCTTCTTGTCTCATTAATTGTTGTACTCACCTTTATGCTGATGACACTTTCATATATACATCCAAATCAGATTTCTCACAAATTCAAATCTCTCTTCAATCGGATTTTAATATCTTACAGGACTGACCTTCTCTGCATAAAGTTGATAGCTTTAAATATCTTGGTGTATGGCTAGACTCTGAACTTTCATTTAAACTACATATAAAGCATGTAATACAAAAAGTCAATTACGGAATCGGTGTTTTACACCACTTTACACTTACATTGCTTTACGCTCAGTGTCCGAAAGATAATTGATTATTTAGTCCGATTATGGACTATTGTGATGTTGTCTACCAAAATGCACATAAATCAGATCTTGCTCCACTCAACATAGCCTACAACAGACTATGCAGATTTGTTCTTGGTTGTCCTTTGCGTACACATCACTGCATGTATAACCAACTGAAATGGCCTTCTTTAAATGTAAGAAGACTCACGCATTGGCTTCAGCTGATATTTAAATGCATTTATCTTAACTATCCCCCTTATTTAAAGCAGTATGTTGTACCCTACTCACCAAATCATCAAGTTAGACATTCTGTCCAGATGTATTTCTCTGTCCTCTGCAAACAAATGGATTGGCAGAAGAGCGTTCATTTTCAAAGCCCCAACAGACTGGAATACTTTACCTGCTGCCATTAGATCTCTTGCATCATTGGGTATGTTTAAACATGCATTGTTATCTCACTTTCAACTGGTCTGCACTTGTTATTAACTGATATTGATGGAACTGATTCGCTCGACTGTCTCAAATTGTAATGATTGTGTGCATTGCTTGAATTTCACTTAACAGACTGTATGTGGTTTGTCTTGTGTGTTTTGCATTTTGTCTTTTTGTTTATGTATGTCTATAAGTTGTTGCTATCTTCGGGACCCCCTTGAAAACGAGATGATGCATCTCAAGGGGTTCGTCCCAATGAATACAAATGTCTATATATAAAAGGGGTCCGTTTTCTGCTAATTTTGAGGGTCTCACTTGTGTTTTTGGTTTGTCATACATACATTTATTTTAGTGCAGGGAAACATTTGTTATTAATGTCAATTAATCGCATGAATGTTCTACGAAAAATGCTAAAGTGAAAAAAGTAGTGTGTATATATATGGACTTTTATTGTAATCGTACTGCTATATGAACACAAGTGCAGTAACATTTGGTTTGCAAACACTTAATAATTCAAACTGTTAATGCGCCATAAAATAATTGTCAGCGTTAATTAATTAATGCTTTAATTAAGTGAGTACTTCTACTTTTAGTCAAGTACAAGATCTGAGTGCTTCTACTTTTACTCAAGTACAATAGCAGCATTTACAAACTGAGGCTGAACAAGGGGATTTACCGAACAGCGGAGCACCAGCCTGATCACCGGGGCATCACCGGGGTCACCGGGGGATCACCGGGGTCAGAAAGTCTCCGGTTGTTCCGTTTGTTTGGCCTGAAATTCTGTCGAGCCGCTGCAGCACCGTGAAACTCCACCTTAAAGGGACGCCTTCAAGGACGCGTCGGAAATTTCGCTTTTACAGTCATTTCATTGAAACTGAGGAGGTAGAAGTACTCAGATCTGCTTCTAAGGTAAAAGTAGAAGTACTCAGATCTGCTTCTAAGGTAAAAGTAGAAGTACTCAGATCTGCTTCTAAGGTAAAAGTAGAAGTACTCAGATCATTAGCTACAGCACTCCTTGTCGATTCTACTTTACTACTATACATTTGAAATAGTTGATTACTACAGTACTTTGTTTATTTCATAGCAAGAGGAGAGTTAAATGCTTTCCAATAGAATATTACATTATTATTATTATATATTTTTTTCTAATTTAGGCTATATGTTTTATTTGTATTTCTCTTTTTGTAGTCATGTGTTTGAACATAAATAGTTATTGTGATATCTATATGCATAATATCTAATACATGTATTGAGTCATTACAAATGCTGAACATGAATAAACGTTTGATGTAACAGTTAATAACTGGAGGTATTATCACCTCAGCAAAGATGTCTGCATGCTTTTTCACGCCATCAGAATTTGACATGTGAAATATTGCAGTGGCTTCAAATCCCTGTTTGATATGATACTGTATGTTGTCATGCCACACCTGACAGATGCTGTGCTTGCTATGTATTGATCTGTGTTTGAGCTCTTTCCAAACACTTCCAAACATTCTATATTTCTCTGGAAATAGATATTCACTTTGTAATGCAGCCAGGTCTCTGCAGCGTGTTCCACCACTTCATTAGACAACAGGTACACTTCAGGATGTGCTTACAGGACAAAGCCAACTGCTACAGCTCCTGTTTCCAGACCTGCAGCCCCCTGATTGGTGCACCTGTGAAAGCTTATCATTACATTACATGTCACGTGTTAGACGCTTTTATCCAAAGCGACTTACATGTTATGTTTGTTTACCTCCTAATGTTTCATTAACCGTACAGTGTACTGTTTTAATGCAGATATTGTGTTTCTTTAGTATTACTTCAGTACAGGGAATATATCGCAGTCATTTAGATTGGATTTGTCACATTTTAGTTTCAGGTTTCAGGGATTGTTTTCATATTAATGTGTTTAAACTTTACAAACTTAACACATTTGAATCTAATTAACATTCTCTGGATGCACTGGAAATGTCAACAAGTGTTTCTGTGGGATTATTTATCAAACACTTTTTATATTAAGGGTTACGGTCTGGTTAAATGTGTCCTGTTTTATTTTTAAATAAGCCTCATGAAGAGCCTTGCTAACGTGAGTTCCCTTCTGATTGGACGATCGTCTATACGCTCGCTGGTGGCCAATCAGAGAGCAGCTGGTGGATATAAAGAGCCGCTGTGGCGAGCAGGGAGCCACACTTCGTGGAAACCTGAGAAATCAATATGTCAGGAAGAGGCAAGACCGGAGCTCACACATAACTCGAGCCCTGCATGCGGCGTCTCGTTGCTTCGGTTCTCTCTCTGTGTTCCTGAGAAAGTGTGTGTGAGCTCCAGCTCTACTGATCCATCATCTGTGTGTCTGGATAAACCTCTGAATGGACTCTGTGCTCTTTTTTCTGGAGCGTTTACCTCGGACTATAGGAGCTAGCTTAGCATGCTAGCTGGAAACACGTGAGCAACACTAGTCAGATTGAGAGTTTGACGGAGAGAGAAACGGTGTGTTTAACGGAGTCTGCAGGGAAAGGTGATCTAGGAAACATGAGTAAAGTCCAAATGCTGCTGTCGGTGAAGAAGCAGCGACTCACTGCTGCTAATGAAGAGATATTTGCTCTGTTTGAACAAACGATAGCAGAGCTCGAGGAGGAGCTGTCTCTTTCCAAAGAGGAGAACGAGAGACTCCAGAAACTACTGGACGCTGTTTTACAGCCTCAGCTTTGGATACACAGAGCAGATGTCCAGCAGCTGGTGGTGGTTAAAGAAGAGCCTCTCCCTGACCAGCAGGAGGGGAGCACCAGCCTGGACCAGGAGGACCCAGAGCCCCCCCCCCACACATTAAGCAGGAACAGGAGGGGGAGCAGCTTCAGGAGCTGGAGGAGGCTGATATCACCAAGTCCACTTTCACTCCTGACCCTGTGAAGAGTGAAGATGATGAAGAGAAACCTCAGACCTCTCAGCCTCATCAAAGACAAACTGAACACATGGAAACAGAAACTGATGGAGAGGAATGTGGAGGACCAGAACCAGCCAGGAGCTCAGATCCAGAGAGCAGTTTACAACCAAAGACTGAGGACCACACTGGAGACTCTTCTGAAGACACTGATGACTCTTCTGAACCTGACACTGAAGACAGTGCTGATTGGAAGGAGACCAGAGAACCTGCCTCAGGCTCAAGCTCACTGAAACATAGACAAGAATCTGTCAGTGATCCCCGACGTAGTGCTGGAGAGAAACCATTCAGCTGCTCAGTCTGTCAGAAAGCTTTTAGATATAGAAAAAAACTAGATCGACACATGAGAGTCCACACAGGAGAGAAACCCTTTCGCTGCTCAGTCTGTGAGAAAACTTTTTCACGGAAGGAACATGTAAAGGATCACATGAAAGTCCACACAGGAGAGAAACCCTTTCGCTGCTCAGTCTGTAAGAAAGCTTTTTCACATAGTGGAAATTTAAAGACACACATGAGAGTCCACACAGGAGAGAGAGCACACAGCTGCTCAGTCTGTAAGAAAGCTTTTCCACAGAGTGGAAGTTTAAAGAAACACATGAGAGTCCACACAGGAGAGAGAGCACACAGCTGCTCAGTCTGTAAGAAAGCTTTTTCACATAGTGGAAATTTAAAGACACACATGAGAGTCCACACAGGAGAGAGAGCACACAGCTGCTCAGTCTGTAAGAAAGCTTTTTCACAGAGTGGAAGTTTTAAAGACACACATGAGAGTCCACACAGGAGAGGAAATATACAGCTGCAATGTTTGTGACAAAAGATTTAAATGGCATGGTCGTTTCAAAAGTCACAAGTGTATTGGTCGTCAGTGCTCACAGCTTAATGACATTCAAACAGAATAACGGAGAGGCAGAGCCTCCAATAAGCAGCTCAGCTGAACACATGGGAACAGAAGCCGATGGAGAGGACAATGAATAAGTCTTATGACAGTTCACACGTGAGAGAAATCTGTCTGTGGACAATATGTTTCATGTTTTTGTCATTCTGATGTATCCGTTAACCACTGACTGTTGATGAACCACTGCTCATTTAAGGTGGACTGACCTTTACAATGGACCAGCTAGTCTTAGTGTCTTATTGCAAACGTTTTGTAAAATGACGCTAGACCAACAACGTGCTGTTGGGCTGTGTGCTCTCTGCAGGACGGTGTCTGTACTCAAAGGTTGTTTATGGTATGAGAGCTTCACTCACCGGTATCACGGCAAGACGTGAACATGTGACGATGTACCATGCTGGGAGATGTGAAGATGTCACGATTTCAAACGTGACAGTTACACGGTATTGTTAACTCATGTTAACCAGTGGAGAAATAACCGGAAATACCAACCAAATGCTACTCCGACGTAATGATTTATTTTGTAATAGTCACACTCGATTACGCCGATTTTCTTGTTGCCCCAGCTGGTCGACACCTCTTTTAGCAGAAACAAAGGCTACATTAATGTATTAAATCGATGTTAATCCGTGTGTGAATGTGGAATTAACGGACGTGACGTTGTGCGATTGAGTTGCCAGGCAACAGCTTCGGTTCATGTTAATTGACAAACCGTAGTTATATTTAAAAACATGTTAGAAGGCCTCACGAAATACTTTAATGCAAATTAAAATGTAAATGTGAAGGAATGTGTGTATAACAAAATACATCGGTCATAAACGAAACCGGAAACAGACGTAGGCAAGATTCTCAGCTCGATGATTGGATGGTTTAGCCGCAATGCATGCTGGGATTTGGTGTTTGTGATGTGAAATCTGAAAACGTTTTTTAAAAAATACAATAATACTTTATTCCGAGTGTGCTTGCTTTTCTCTTTGAAAGTCATCACATAACGACATTGTAATACACGGTTCGGCTGCATTAAATATTACATATCTGCCGTAATTCTCTATTTATAGAGCCCTGATGAGAAGACTTCTAGACAAACAGGAGAACTGCCGCCAAAACTGAAGATGTGACGTGGATCATAAATATATAAGCAATTAAACAACATCTTGCATTTCTTTTCACACAATACGTCTCCTTGCAGTATCAACACTAATTCGGCTGACTTTTATATTTGATCCAATTGGTAGATAGGCTGTATTTACACCATAACGGTGCACAGCTGATAGAAAGGGACACCTGGTGGTTAAAGCACGTTATTGAATTGTCTTATTTTATTATTAGATATTAATAGGAGGATGTGCAAAACAGACAAACTAATAAGGCTTAATTTAAACATTAAATAGTACTTTAGGTTAAGGTCTTCTTTTGAATAAGAACACATCTTTAAGAAGGACTAGGGGAGGGATGAAACCCTCTTGAAACCGCAGGTCCTTCCTTCCTGCAGCGGTCAGACTTTACAACCAGCACTGCCCCTAGTAGACCCTCCTACACAAACCACAACACAGACTATAACACCCCTTGCTGCTAAATACAAACCAACTTGTGAAATATGTGCTATATTGTGCAATATTTATATGCCATTAATAACTGTGTCATTTATACCTGGCCACTAAAATCAATATATATATATATATAATATATGCCGTTTTGTTTTTTATCTGTATTTTTGAAAATTATGTAACTTTTTATCTTTTTTTTTAGCATATTGTTTATTATATTATAAACTTAGTACTTTTTTAACGCATGTAAGATATGCAACACTAAGCTGTCTGTGGCTCTTCCTGCTGTAACGCTGCACATTTCCCCTCTGTGGAACTAATAAAGGTATTCTGATTCTTTAATGGTCACACATGCAGAGCACACAGCACACACAGTGACATGTGTATCTACAGATTAATATTAAGCCTGACAAAGTACTTAACGTCTAATATATTGCTTTCCTGCAATGTTAACTATGTTTCAACACTTATTTGTTTATTATTAAACTGATATTATACATATGTATTATACTCTTATAAGCTGTATGTAGAAAGTATAAGAAATGTGGCAGAATGACAGTTTAATGGTGGAGTACACACACATATTGATAGATGTCTTGTAATGCACTGTTGAGGAAACCTGCGACCCAAGTTCTTCATTCATTGCATACAGTAGTTGTGTATAATATGATATGTCAATAAACCTTAGCTTAGAAAATCTTGAAAGGGATGTGCAAACTAGTCATTATATACAGTTTTTAATGAACTATTAGTAGAGAATAACGAATAATGAATATAATTTATAGGGATCCTATTAATATCTAATAATCAAATAATAACGTGCTTTAACCACTAGGTGTCCCTTTATATCAGCTGTGCACCTTTATGGTGTAAATACAGCCTATCTACCAATTGGATCAAATATAAAAGTCAGCCGAATTAGTGTTGATACTGCAAGGAGACGTATTGTGTGAAAAGAAATGTAATGGCTGATATATTTATGATCCACGTCACGTTTTCAGTTCCTCATGTTTTTCTAGAGGTCTTCTCATCAGGGTTCTATAAATACAGAACTACGGCAGATATGTAATATGTAATGCAGCCGAACCGTGTATTACAATGCCGTTATGTGATGACTTTCAAAGAGAAAAGCAAGTACACTCGGAATAAGGTATTATTTTATTTTTAACAAATGTTTTCGGTCTGTTTTCCTGTATTGTTAATGACAATGTGCTCTGAGATGTGAGACTGGAATGGCACAGGGGAAAATAACTTTATCTTTAGATGCGGATTGTGTTAGAACTAATATGTTTGCGCTGTGGACCCACACTATACATTGACACAGGGAAGGCGGGTAGCAATAAAGATAACACCATTAACAGTTACACAACATAACAGAAATAATATCGATAGCAACGTCCCTAGCAAACCACCTTGGTAACAATGAAAACGTTGTTACGCAATTTCCTGAAGTAATCTTCATAATAACTAGCAAACCTAAAGATCATGAACATCCCACTGCCCACATATCTGAAATAACAACATCATATTTCTCGCATCAAATGACCATCAAAACGCATTTTAATGGCCAAACTAACTTTAAAAAATAAGACATTTGTCCACCGAGAATAAAACGAAGTTTCGCCATGTTTTTTTCTGCAGGGAGAAATTTGAAGATCATGTGACGTCAAACAGAGCTTATGGTGTAGTCCAAACGATAGCTGGGGGTTCTGGGTAGTGTAGTGTCTTCTGCCATCCTTTACTCCGAAAAAAATATTTGTTTTCTCCGAATCGAAGGGGAAAAATACAAAAGCATTGCACACAATTTAAACCAATCGATGTTGTGTATTAACAAGGATAATCTGGTGTTTTTTAGTCGATGAGTAGTGCAGATATCACTGTAAAATCAATCGTCAGTAAGGGGAATATTTACTTCCGGGTGTACAATTCTCCGTTATCCAATGAGAATCGACACTCTCATTGCCTTTAAGGGCAGTCGACACAAACGAATGCCGTGCTTCCATGAGCGTCCATAGAAGCATATGGACATCCCGGAAAGCTGAACATGGACGCTAAGGGCCCCCCCCCCCCCTTGCGTTGAAAATGGACTCTAAGGCCCCCCCCCTTGCGTTGGAAAAAGCCGGCAGGGGACTTGACATAACGTCAACATAGGCCGACCTGGGAGTGAGGATGTGTTGTTAAAACAGCTGTTGTAAAGCCTCTATTAAAGAAACCTAAACTGGATAACAACACAGTAGCAAACCACAGAGCAATATCAAATCTACCTTTTATCAGTCAAATATTGGAAACAATTGTCTCAGTCCAAATCAATTCCTATCTTAAAGAAAACAACATGTTAGAAGTGTTTCAGTCAGGTTTCAGAAGATACCACAGTACGGAAACTGCACTCACAGGTAATTAGTGACCTCAGACTCAACTCTGATGCAAATAAAATCTCCATCCTTATCCTATTAGATCTCAGTGCAGCTTTTGATACTATTGATCACAACATCCTAATAAATCGACTTGAAAAGCTTATTGGTTTCTCTAGTTGCGTGTTGAACTGGATCAAAGCATATATCAGAAGAAGGATGTTCTATATTAGTCCAGGAGGCAGGGCCGGACTGGGACAATAAGTCAGGCCGGGAATTATAAACCCAGCCAGGCCACTACCAGTTTTTTGTGCCATTTTGCTGGATTTATTTGTCAATTTTTACGGCGTTGCTGCCCGTAGTGATAGTGCTCTAAATCTACTACCCAAAAATAAACATATGGACATGGGTTACTATTTCAAAAAATGTGCAAATCTATTTAGGAACCGATGTGAACATATTTTAAGTGGAGGTGGACCTCAAATCCTATAGGGGGGTCCGGGGGCATGCTCCCCCGGTAAGATTTTTATTTAAATGTTGGACTTAAATGCATCAATCTGGTGCATTTTGAGGGGGAAATAAAGAGACTACACCCATATGAAACATAACTGTATACATTTAAATAATCATAAAATCATAAAAACATGGCCATAACCAATAACATCCCATATCCAATATGAAAAAACATTGTTTATTTATTTGTTTTTGGTTCATTTAGGCTGCGGCCCCATGAGGACGAAAACGGCTAAACGCATAGGATTAACGCAAACGCAATCGCAAACGGCTTCCGTCCACATGCAATAATTATCCGGATAGAGACCGCTCCGTTTAGCTCCAACCGCTGGAGAAGCTGCAGTACATATGCAGGAGCCTGTAGGTGGCGCTGTAACTTCCTCCACAAAAGCAGCGAAGAAGAAGGTTGTCATGGTTGCCCTTCTGTTTATTCTCCGCGGTGGGGGCCGAGGGAACCGGGCAGAGTTTTTCGCCAGTCAGCGTGTATTAAAGTTGAAATCTTCCGGACAAAATTATAAAAGTGCCGGTCAAAGGTCTTCTTTGTTATTTATTGAGCTTTAAAACAAATGAATAACGACTCTATATAATATAATGATAAAATACACGGAGCCTCTCTTTTTCCTCCCTCTCTTCGGACAGCGCCAGTGTCTGTCTCATGCAGCAGCTCATCCAGTAATCAGTGACCCGGCCGACTGTAAAAATAAACATATTTATAACTAGTTTAGGTAGTTTGAGAGGTAATTAAAATAGCTAAGGGTGATGATCTGACTTGAAGTGTGTGTTTTGCTGCAGAGTGAGGAGCTGCAGGTGAGCAGAGCTGCCTGTCTCCGTCCTGTCAGATTAGACTTCACTCGCGAGAGAAAGATAAATAATCTGAATTCAGGGTGCAGTTTACTTGACGTGGGGGTGAGCAGCAGAGGTGGGGAGAGGCGGGCTAGTGCCTCATCATTATTGCTGTAGATGTTGCACAAACAACTGTAGCATGGTCAATAGCGTCCGGAGCACGATAGCAACTCTGCGATCCGCCATTGTTGTTGTTGTTGGTGGCGAAACACTTCAGCACTGGCGCGGGGTAAGCGGAGGTGAGCAGAAGAGGTGGGGAGAGGCGGGGCTATTGCGCAATCACTATCAGTGATCTGAAAATGTCCGTATAGGGCGCACACACGGAGCTGTTTGACCCCCCAGAGAGTGGCGTATGCATTTCTATCCACCTTGGGACCCGTTGTCGTTTCCTCAGTCGTTTAGTGCCATATTCGGTCGTCCTCGTGTGGCCGAACGGTCTATATGACACTAAACAGTAACGCAAACGACCGAATTCGTCCTCGTGGGGCCGCAGCCTTATAGTTGTGAGTTTGTCTGTGCTCCTGAACCAGCCTCACCTGTCTCCCTCCTCTCCTCTTTGAGGCAGCAGCAAAGACTAGTTTTAACTCTCAACAAGTTTTAATAGTTTAGCTTGCCTTTTTTCACCTAGTTAACATTTTTTTTTATTATTATTCATGCATATTTTACTAATCACTCCCCCCTCAAATGGAAATATGTGTTTACATAAATGGTGACCAAACCGTTTGAGACCCACAGAGAACTTAGACTAAGTTAACTATCTAAACACTTAGAGTCCTTTACCTCACCTGAGCTGAGGTTATCAGTCTCTCAGTCTGACTGGAGAGGACTCTCCTCCACCTTGTTGTTGAAAAAAGCTCCTGATATCCGTTAGCGCAGCTAGCACCAGATGCTAACAACAACAACAATACACGTAACCGGTGCGCGTGCTTTATCTCACTCGCTCGCGCCACACATAACACACACCCTCCCGAGCTTGAATGACATACAGAGACCAATCGAGTATGATCTGTATGCAAGTGGCCATGTCGGCCGGCCACATCATGTAGACAGCCAGTCACCCTCTGTGAAGCAGAGTCAGACCCACATTTGCGCAGCGTTGCGTTCACAATACATACGTAAACAAAAAATCCTCAGGTCAGCAGGCCACTTAGCAGGCCAGGCCATCGGGAAACCTCCCGGTCCTCCCGATGGCCAGTCCGGGCCTGCCAGGAGGCCATACATCAGAGAAACATGAGAGCCGCTACGGGGTTCCACAAGGCAGCTGCTTAGGCCCATTACTCTTTTCTCTCTATGTGTTACCGCTCGGCGACATCATCAGAGAGCATGGTATAGATTTCCACAGCCATGCGGATGATGATTGAGAGACCAGGTGTCCCGTGTCTTCACTCCTCTCGCCCCAAAATGGCACCCAAGAAAAGTGCAAACCTCCCTGACGAGGTGGAGGAGATTAAGAAATCTCTCGACTTCTTGTCAGCCGAAATCAAAACAGTCGTGGCGCAGCAAAATAAAATCATGGAGCTAATGGGAGAAATACAATCTCTGAAACTACAAAACATTGAAAAGGACAACAAGATCACTTTTCTGGAGAATCGAGTGGCCGACCTCGAACAATACACCAGGATGAACGATCTGATTATCAGCGGCCTGAAGACCAAACACCGAAGCTATGCCAGGGCGGCAGCGGCCTCAGAGGACACCACCGCCGGGAGAGGGGGAGCCGACGCTCCGGAGGTGGACCGTGAGTCGCTGGAGCAACAGGTGCTTTGCTTTTTGGATAGCAAGGGCATATCTGTTGACGGCGGAGATATTGAGGCCTGTCATGCCCTGCAGAGCAAGAACACATCAGCCACACCAGCAATAATAATCCGGTTCATCAACAGGAAAAAGAAATATGCACTCCTCAGACAAGGAAGGAAACTAAAAGGGACCAATGTTTACATTAACGAACACCTTACGAAGAAGAACGCGGATCATAGGTCCTGGATGGATATCCTCGTGGATTCATCTTCCTATTATACACACATGCATTTCCAAACATTTGGACTACCTATGTTGCAAATGTATTATCTTTTCAATTTACACACGGCATCTATTGCACGTCTGTCCGTCCTGGGAGAGGGATCCCTCCTCTGTTGCTCTCCCTGAGGTTTCTCCCATTTTTCCCTTTAAACTGGGTTTTCTTTGGAAGTTTTTCCTTGTACGATGTGAGGGTCTAAGGACAGAGGGTGTCGTATTGTCATACTGATATTCTGTACACACTGTGAAGACCACTGAGACAAATGTAACATTTGTGATATTGGGCTATATAAATAAACATTGATTGATTGATTGATTGATCGCAAGGAGAGCACGTATTCTTAGGAAACAAAACAAGATTCAAGCAACATGGTCGACAAATTGTAAAATTGTTATCAAACTAAATGGATCAACAGCAGAGATGGCGAAAGTGCTCATTATCCGGGAAATCACCGAGCTGGATCAGTTTGAGGAATGAATCATCAAAATCAACATAAGGTAGGCCTACCTGAAAAGCTACACACTGAAATGAACACACTAAGAACACCCATGAGCTTGGACACAAATCACTCACCTGCTGAATATGAAAAACTGGACTTGAAATGTTTCAAATACACGGAACATAGATCACAAGACATTGAAAAGGATATTGACCCTGAAAATAATTTCTACAATAACATCCATAACCAATGTGAATACTACACAGAAGATCAACTCAAAAGAAATGGAATAATGGATGGATCAATATCAATATTACATTTTAATAGCAGAAGCCTCATTTCAAATGTATCAAAGATCAAACACTGTTTAAGGCAACTGGAGAAACAAGTTACAGCCCTAGCAATATCAGAGACCTGGCTTAGTGAGGAGAAAGCTGACATGGTTGAAATCGAGGGATACAACATGTTTTTTACTAACAGGACACATTCTAAAGGTGGGGGGACTGCACTTTACATTAACAAAAGTTACAAAAGTAGATCTGTCAGTAATATGTCTTTCGCTGTAGACAACATTATGGAATGCATAACAGTAGAAATTGAAATGAAAACATCTAAAAACCTTCTGATAAGCTGCGTGTATAGAAAACCAGGATCATGTATTGACACATTTGAGAAAAAGCTAGCTGAACTGTATAACTACACAAGCAGCAAGAAAATGCTCTTTGTATGTGGAGATTTTAACATTGATTTGCTGAACCCACAAGAACACAATGCAACTACAGAATTTATTAATTCTATGTATAGCAACAGTTTATATCCTACAATCACACGACCAACCAGAATAACATCACACAGTGCTACACTCATTGACAACATATTCACAAATGTTATGGATAGGAAAGTAATAAGTGGAATATTAATCAATGACACAAGTGACCACCTGCCAGTCTTTGCAACAATACAGAACTGTACTAGGATCAAAAAAGACACCAGAAAAGTCACAATTACAAGACACAAAACACCAGAGTCTGTTCATTCTTTTAAAGAAGAATTATCTAAACAAGACTGGAACAAAGTGTATGTGCAAGATGCAAATGAAGCCTATGAATCATTTCTACATATTCTATCAGGGCTGTATGAAAAACATTGTCCTCGTGTAAAGAAAATAGTGAAACAAAAATATGCTGAAAAACCATGGATCACTAAGGGAATATTAAATGCATGTAAAATGAAAAATGAATTATATAAAGACTTCTTAAAGAATGGATCAGTCGAGGCTGAAAAAAAATACAAGTCATACAAAAACAAACTAACAAAGATAATACGATGTAGCAAAATGGATCATTACAACAAATTATTGGAGGATAACAAAAATAACATTAAAAATACATGGAATGTATTAAATACCATTATTAAAAAAGGAAATGAAAAGGCACAATACCCAAACAGTTTTCTGTCAAAAAACGATACAGTAATTTATGACATGACCTCAGTTGCCGAAGATTTCAATAAGTACTTTGTCAATGTTGGTCCTTGTCTAGCTGGAGAAATTCCAAATACTGGTTGTAGTGATGGTGTTGAAAGTAAGATATATATGTGAAGGAAACTATATTCTTAAGAGGGACTGATGAAAATGAAATTATTGACACAGTTAAAAAACTTAAGAGTAAAAGGTCTACAGACTGTCATGATATTGACATGTATACAGTTAAAAACATTATTGAATGTATAGCCAAACCACTAACTCACATCTGTAATCAGTCAATACAAACCGGTGTATTTCCAAATAAAATGAAAACTGCTAAAGTCATACCAATACATAAATCTGGAGATAAACATTTACTGTCAAACTATAGACCAATTTCATTGCTCTCACAGTTTTCTAAAATACTGGAAAAAATCTACTATACAAGACTAAATGACTTCATCACCAAACATAACATACTCTATGAACAACAATATGGTTTCAGAGAAAACAGAACTACATCATTTGCAGTTATAGAATTTATGGAACACATTACTAAGGCAATAGAAAAGAAAGAATATGCAATAGGGATATTTCTGGACCTTAAAAAAGCATTTGACACGGTTGACCATGAATTATTAATTAAAAAACTACAGAGATATGGCATTAGAGGTGTTGCACTATCATGGCTATCCAGCTACCTACACAACAGGGAACAGTACGTTGAACTACAAAGCCATAAATCACAACTACTGCAGGTTACATGTGGGGTGCCTCAGGGCTCAGTCTTGGGGCCATTACTATTTATTCTGTATATTAACAATATATGTGAAGTATCAAAAATTATTAAAACCATTCTTTTTGCAGACGACACAAGTCTACTCTGCTGTGGGGACGATTTAGAACAGCTATTGGTCACAATGGAGAAGGAACTGAGCAGGATGAAGATCTGGTTTGACCAAAATAAATTAACATTGAATGCAAGCAAAACCAAACTCATTATATTTGGGAATCGATCGACCAATACAGAGAAGAAACTCACTATAAATGGCGTCCAATTAGAAAGAGTATCGGAAATAAAGTTCCTTGGAGTAATCATAGACAATAAATTAAGTTGGAAACCACATATAAGCTATATCAAAGCCAAAATATCCAAATCAATAGCAATTCTGAATAAAGCCAAATACCTAATTAATCAAGCTTCTTTGTTTATGCTGTACTGCTCCTTCATACTTCCATACATGATGTATTGTGTGGAGGTTTGGGGGAACACATATAAAACAGATACACATCCTATCTTCATCCTGCAAAAAAGAGCCATACGAGTTATACATAAAACTACCTACAGAGAACCAACAAATAAATTGTTCATCAAACTAAAAACACTAAAACTACAAGACCTGGTTGACTATAAAACTATTCAAATTATGTTCAAAGCCGCAAATCAACAATTACCTCATAATATCCAGGGACTTTTCACACAGAGAGAAAGCATACACATGTTGAGAGGAAACTGCATTTTCAAAAAACCACCCGTACAAACAAATGCCAAACTTCATTGCATCTCATCAAAAGGTGTTAGTCTGTGGAATAACTGTAACGATGCACTGAAATATTGTACAAGTCTATCTAAAATGAAAGTATTATTTAGGAGTCTAATCATTAATGGTTATGAACAGGACCTGTAAAATCTCATTTGTTGTTATTTCTTGTAATTGTAAAAAGTAATTTCTTTCTGATTGTTTTGTAAAAAAAAGAAGAAAAGATTAACAAGACAAACATGTCGCTGATGACGATGACCTAATGTTTATAAGAAAAATATATGTTAGAGGGGGTAGGACCAGAAAAGTTTTTTAAGCTTCTTCTTGCCCCTGTTGAACATGAACAGAGACTATCTGAAAATTATTATTATTGTTTTTTTTTTGTTTTGTTTTTTTTGGTACTTTGTTATAATTATTAATCTGAGTGAAAAGAAAAAAAAAAAAAAGAAAGGAGAATATATATATATTATTGTTATATATTTGTTTTGTTTCTGACATGTTCAATAAATTGACTAACTAAACTGATACACAATTGTACATATCCGCTGAACCAAATGATGTGACAGCCATAAACTCCATTACCAACTGCCTGACAGCAATAAACAAATGGATGAACGATAACTTTCTTAAATTGAATGAGGACAAAACTGAAGTCCTACTTGTCGGCCCCAAATCAAAAAGAGAGATGCTAACAAATAATCTAGGAAGTTTAACCACTTGGATTAAACCGGAGGTGACAAGTCTCGGTGTCATCCTGGACTCAGATTTGAACTTCAACGCCCATTTAAACAAAGTGACCAAAATAGCGTTCTTTCATCTCAGAAACATAGCAAAGGTAAGACCATTCATAAATCAAAATGATGCAGAGAAGCTAATTCATGCTTTTATATCTAGACTACTGCAATGCACTATTCACTGGTCTCCCCAAGAAAGCTAGACTCCAGCTCATTCAAAACTCTGCAGCTAGACTACTGACGAATACCAAAAGGAAGGAACACATTAGTCCTGTCTACTCTCCACTGGCTTCCTGTAACTTCTAGAATTGATTTGAAGGTGCTTCTCCTCACATACAAAGCTCTAAATGGACAAGGACCCAGCTACACTGCTCACTCTCTAATGAACTACACACCCGCCAGAACACTGCGATCATCAGATGCAGGTCTGTTAGAGGTCACCAGAAAGAGTCATAAGAAGATCGGTGATGCAGCCTTTGTAAACTACGCCCCAAAACTGTGGAACACGTTACCCAACAATATTAGGGAAGCCAATACATCAGGCATTTTTAAATCTCTTTACCAAAGCATTTTACTGACTGTACAATATTATACTGCACTATTCTCTGTGATTGACATTGCACTATTTCTCTATGTTTTATTCCCCATGTTTTTATTTTTAATTATTTTATCCCATTTTATGCTTTGCTCTTGCTGCTTGTTTTACACTGATTTTATGTCTTATTTTTTACTGATGTGAAGCACTTTGAACTGCAATCCCCTGTATGAAAGGTGCTATATAAATAAAGTTATTATTATTATTACTCAAGTACAAGATTTGAGTACTTCTACTTTTACTCAAGTACAGGATCTGAGTACTTCTACTTTTACCTTAGAAGCAGATCTGAGTTACTTCTACTTTTATTTAGAAGCAGATCTGAGTACTTCTACGCAAGGGCGCCGGAAGCGGGGGGGGCCAGGGGGCCATTGCCCCCCCCCCCCCACTTTTCAGCCCTGCCCCACATTTTCGCAGCGGCGGATGCCGGGGACAAATCCCGTTTCAATAATTCCCTCTTCTCTAAAGTCACATCTAAAACGCGATTTGATCTAGCTGTGTATATTTTGTTATTTTTTATTGTTATATTCAATCTCATTAGCTACAGGCATTTTTGAAGCTTGTAAAGCAGGGGTGGGAACTTCTGGCCCCCGGGCCGTAATACGGCCCGCGAGACCATTTGGTTTGGCCCTCGAGGTAATTTATTAAACACACGCAAAAAAGAAAAAAATTAAAGAAATGTAGACCGCAAAATAATTAAACAAGCGATTGCCTGTTTTTCCTGCCAACGGTCATGGTCCTTGAACACAACACGAGCCTAACGTGTCATCACGTGGTATATGTCTCGTCTGACAGGGGTGCAGTGCTGACGGAGAGCACCAGAACGTCGCTCCGGGACTTCAAAAAATTGCAGTACCCATAAGTCCGTAGGCTACACATGCTGCAGTTTTTGCGTGTCTGTGTCTTTAGTTGAAAGCCCAGTCGCGATCTGTGCATCTGTCATTCTGATCATACAGTCAATAACTGTGTTGTTATTAGCATCTGGTTAGCTAGCTATGCTAACGAATATAAGAAGCTTTTTTCTCCAACCAGTGAGGGTAAAGGAACATCTTTATATGATCATTATAGTTATCAAAAAACAAGAGAATAAAGTAAACAGGTATAAAATACTATATGACAGTAAAAAAAAGTTGTTATTAATAAACAAGAATACAGTTTGAAAGGAGAATGATTTGTAAAATATCCATAAAGAAAAATCTGCTTACAGTTCTGTTTCATCTGGTGTTGAGAGATGTTTCCATAGATCTCTTCATTTTGCTCTCAAAGTGCACCAGATTGATGCTTTCAACTTCAATATTTAAAAAAAAATCTTCTTCCTGAGCAAGCCCCCCTGGACCGCCCTAGGGGAGGTTAGGCCCCCCCCCCACTTAAATCATGTCCACATGGATAGGAAACTAAATACATTTGCACACATCTCATGCCACTCCGTGCACGTGCATGCATGCGCGAGTCATGGTGAGATATCTGGATTAAGAGGTTGCTTTTTCTTTGCACAGAATGAAAGAAAGGCCGAATGAATGTGCTGTGATTTTTAAGCAGAGGTCAATAATTTCTACTGCCCTCGGAGGATGTTGAAACATTTGAAATGGCCTTTGAGAGGAAAAAGGTTCCCCACCCCTGTTGTAAAGGGAAGATGACAGCTCGCCTCTCACGTGCCACTCTGCTCTTCCACAGCGCCGCTCCCCCTCCCTCCCACTGAAATTATGAGTGTCAGGCGTATAGTAATCATAGATAACACGGCAGGGTCCGTTACAGTTTGTTTTTTAATCTGATTTCAATCAAACAAAGTCTTGGCTTTCAGAATATTATACTTTATCGGCAAATTCAGATGATAAATACAACTTTGAAGCTCGGGCATAATTACAAGCGGAGAACGGAGTAATTTAACGTGACAGCAGGCATAACAACAGCCGGTGTACACAAAATACACAAACACACGAATACACACACACTCGCGAGTTTCCCCCAGACCAGTAATCCAAACGAAAATATCTTCCCTCCGTAGTATTTTGATCATTTGGCTCCGCTAATAATCATCAGATCGATCCAGAGAAGAGGACACTTTGAAGGCCTTTTTCTAAAAATTATGACTCTAGTCATTATATACGCCTAATGTGACATATTTGCTTAATGTTTGGAGTATAAAAACAATCCTGATATCATTAGAAAGCTCGGAATCTCCTCTTTCCAACAGTGTATACAAATCAAAATGTGTCTTCGGGTCCAATGCGACTGATTTCGATGGAGCAGGTCACTTTGCATAAGGTAAAATAAAGAAGGCAGACATAACAGGAAGAATATGTACATTTTAACCCAATCATAGGACATTGCACACCATTCAAATGTATCCATGTAAATTACAACCAATACAAAAGCTTAGATTTGTTATTTGTTACGTTGTTTACTTTATTTGTTAAGGGGTGGCCACAATCGCGGACATGCCCTTACGAAAATGAACTATATATTACTATAGTATACTATAAGAGTTGTATCGTATCCTATAGTAAGTTTGTAGAGTTCTATAGTATTTTTCACCAGCTATCGTATTACTATAGTCTTTTCTGTAGTGCCATTTTACTAGCTATAGTATCCCTATAATATTTCAATAGTAATACTATGTATCTAGATCTTCGTAGTATTCCTATATTATTTTAAATATTATAACTATAGTATAATTATAGTGTTTCTGTAGTTGTTTTTTGAACACATATAGACCACTCCTATAGTAATATGGTCATAATGAATGCATATTATTACCATAGTGTTTGTAAAAGTATTACACTCCTAGAATGAATGTGTAATTTTTTTTAACACACTGCTGTGTCAAAGGCAATTCAACACATTCAGTGTCATTTCTGAACTATTTTACACACGTGTGTAGGTAGAACAAATTAAAATGCACATAGTGAACACATGACTAACACTGGGCTAACATTGGGCACTGTCCTGCCCAATCACGGGTGAGTTATTTCAAATGTATCATTTTCCAACTGTCCATCAAATGTCCCAACTGCCATTTCACCTCTGGCTGCGGTGGAGGATGTCAGCGGAGGAGAGCTAACTGTAGGTAAGTTACAGAAACAAACGTTTTTAACAAAGTGAGCAGATATATTGTCATAATGTGAGCAAGCTAGGGGTCTAAATACATATTTTTAAACTTAAATACATATGTTATGCCAATGTTGAACAGCTAACTATTGTTTGAGTTTAGCTGCCTGGATGACAATTATTTTCCTTTAAGCCGTTCTTCTTTTTATTATATTTATTTTATCTTAACTTAATGTAGCTTACACTCTTTTCTGTGACCATCATTCTTCAATCGGCATTATATTGATAGCATTAGCAGCTCTATGTGTAATGCTATCTAGCTACTTTGGCTAGGTTTCATTGTTCGGCCAGATGTGGCGAGAAAGTGCGAGTGAGAAGACCGACAGAGGCTGCGTTGATATACAGTCTCAGTGCAAATACGTAACTTACTCGCACTCAAGTTATTAGTAGTACGTGTACACTACAGTTTACCTGTTTCTGACTAAAACATCAGCCACTACTCCATACTTGCAAATTATATTGTGTAGAAGGGAGATTTCATATCTGCCTCTTGTCGCTAAGGCAACTTGTGTATGTGAGATGCAGGCCCATTCCCAAACCGCCCCTACACCACCCCTCCGTTTGCGCGTTCACGCGGAGGGTCCGCCATATTGAGGGCTGTTCCAAAGCAACGAGTGTGGAGCGGTGTGGAGGGGGAGTGGGCTATCGAGCCCTCAAACAGCGAGTCTGCAGCGATGCTGACTTGAGACCGGTCTCCATAGACATATAAAAGAGACGCCGCATCGACCGCTGCTGCCTATTGGCGCTGACGAGCCGTGGGGCCGCCATCTTGGACCGGTCACCCGCTCCACTCAGTGTAATCTGTCTGGCAGGCGCAATGAAGTGTCAGCGCATTTTATCAATCATAACTCGCTGAATACAAAACTGATTTTCACGGGGGGGGGGGGGGGGTTTCTGCAAACGTCATATATGTAGGCATGATACCGGACACATGATTCGGCGTATTTTAATATTCATAGTAGGCTTAAAGCAATAGAATATTCTGGTATTTGATAGCCTATGTTATGTATGATAGGTATTTTGCAAAAGACACACGATATAATATATACACACCACAACACACACACACACATAAAAAACACTAATGGTCTATATATGATAGAGAAGCATTTGTGTAGGCCTATACTCAGCTATTTTAATAAGTTGAAAAATGAAGAAACAATAATACATTATACATAGACAGAAGTTATATATCAGTAAAATGAATATCTATGTCATAAAAAATGAAAATGTACTTCTACATCTATATAAAAAATGTAAATGTTCAAGTTAAACACAAGAACATGACACCACCCCGCCCAAACCATATTTACACAAAGTTGCTCATGACACCCGAATGCCCCGTGCATGCGGCCCCTCCAAAGCATGACTGAGAACCTCTTTCTCATATCTTTGTCTTTGGGAAACCATCAAAATAAAAACGGGAGATTTGAGAGTCAACACAAAAACATTTTAAGAAGGAGGTCAAGCTTATTTTCTTCCTTCTTCTTCCTAGATAGATTAGATTAGATTTTAGATTTAGATTAGGACCCTTTGTGTTTCAGGTGACAAGACTTCGTCAGGTAATATGCAATGGGAGCCTTCCAATGTCCGTGTAGGCCAACCACCATGAACACAAGAGCCTCAGTAGCAGCATCGGTCTCATTGTTTCCATCACCCATGTCGACAAAAGCAGACATTGACTGGTTATGTGGATTATATTGCACATGTTTTCTGATGGCCATGTCATCCAACATGAGTGAAACGCATCCATGTTTAGCCTGGTCTTCCTGGCATCTTCTCTC